>NC_082736.1:24429035-24536535 GCF_030144855.1 Hypanus sabinus | reverse complement strand
TCAGCAGGCCGGGCAGCATCTATGGAAAAGGGCAAACAGGTATGTCAGGAAGAAGAAGTAGGTCAGAGCTTTGTTGTAATAATATTACGGGACCCCTTTTGTTGGCATGGGTATAAATGGGCTGTTTGTAACCTGAATTATCTAGGCCACGCCCTCAACTTTTAAAAATGGAGGGACCACAAGGAAATGAATCTCAGGGTGGTTTAGGGAGAATTTTGAACTTTGAACTTTGACTGGACTTAGGGACTGACCAAGAGGCAGAGATCGTGGAGGGACGGAGTTTGAATTCGAAGATAAGATCCTCACGGTCACCGCACTGTGAATCGACGTTGGGAATTAAGTGTGAGTGTTTCAGTGGAACAAACACGCAATGTTTAGACCATGGTCACGTGGTCCCAGTCTCTAAGGTCAAGGAGGAACAACACAGGACCATAAGAAGCTCCAGAGCCCCACCCCCCCCCCGCCATTGGTGGTATCTACGGGGGGGGGGGGGGGGTGCACTGCTTCAAGAAGGTAATTAATGATCCCCACCATCCGGGCCAGGCCATCTTCTTGGCAGCTGCCACCAAGTTCAGGAGCAGCCGTTTCGGTTCTCAAACCGACCGGCCGGCACAATGCCAATCGCTCCCTCAGTTTAGCAGCACTACGACCACCTATCACTACAGTGGACTTGGTTTCTCCCTCCGTGCTTCACCCGCCAATCTGCTGGGGTCATCTACTGTATCTGGTGCTCCCGACGCGGCCTCCTCCGCACCGGGGAGACCTGTCGTAAATTGGGGGGCCGTTTCACCGAGCACACCCTGCGCTATCCGCCACAAGCGGGACGTGCCAGCAGCCAAACCTTTTAATACCCACTCCCATTCCTGTTCCAGCATGTCAGTCCGTGGCCTCCTCCTGTGCCAAGATGAGGCCAGCTCAGAGTGCAGGAGTGACAGCTTATATTCCACCTGGGTAGCCTCTAGCCTGGTGGCATGAATAACGATCTTTCCTTCCCATGTAAAAAAGTGCCCTCCATCTTCCCTCCTCTTCTATTTCCCACTCTGGCCTCTTACCTCTTCCTACCTGTGTATCACCTCCCCCTGGATCCCCTCCTCCTTCCCTTTCTCCTCTGGTCCACTCTTCTCTCCTGTCAGATTCCTTCCTCTCCAGCCCTTAACCTTTCCCACCCGCCTGGCTTCACTTATCTCCTTCGAGCCTCCTTCCCCTCTCCCCCCACCTTCTTACCCTGGTGTCCTTCCCCCTTCCGTCTCAGCCCTGAAGAAGGGTTTCTGTCCAAAACATCGACTGTTTGTTCACTTCCATCGATCTGCCTCTTTAGACTTTTGCCAACAGGAGAACATCTGCAGATGCTGGAAATCCAAGCAACACACCCGAAATGCTGGAGGAACTGCAAACTCCCTTGTGGTTTATACCGGAAGATTAAAAAGATTCTACGCTGGGGGGAAAGATGTAAAATTGAGATCATCTGCTAAGCTAGCATAGATCTGAAGGGCTGAGTGGCCACCGCTGCCGTTCTAAGAGCAGGAATAGGGCTATTTGGTCCATCATTCGTCAGGTTTATTGCTGACCTACACTTTGGTGCCATTTTCCCCGCACTAACCCAGATCCCACAATTCCCTAAATTTGGTCAATTGCACTGATTGAGTTTGCAGACTCCCTCACGGTAGAGAATCCCAAAGATTAACCACTCTCCGAGTGAAGGAATTAATCTTCACCTCTGCCCAAAATGGCTGACCCTTTATTCTGGAGCCCAGCACCCCCTGCCCCCGGGGGTTAACAGACAGAAGAAAGACGTGCCCTGCATCCAATCTGTTGAGCTGTGTCGGACCCTTGTAGCAACTGTGACTCTTCTGAAGTTTCCGGAATACAGAAGCACAAAGGATTCGGCAGAGGCTGCAGCTCTGGAGCAACACGCACAAAAACGCGAGGAACTTGGCAGGTTAGGCAGCATCATAGAACATAGAATAGTACAGCACAGTACAGGCCCTTCAGCCCACAATGCTGTGCCAACCCTCAAACCCTGCCTCCCATATAACCCCCCCACCTTAAATTCCTCCATATACCTGTCTAGTAGTCTCTTAAACTTCACTAGTGTGTCTGCCTCCACCACTGACTCAGGCAGTGCATTCCACGCACCAACTGCTCTCTGAGTAAAAAACCTTCCTCTAATATCCCCCTTGAACTTCCCTCCCCTTACCTTAAAGACATGTCCTCTTGTACTGAGCAGTGGTGCCCTGGGGAAGAGGCGCTGGCTGTCCACTCTGTCTATTCTTCTTAATATCTTGTACACCTCTATCATGTCTCCTCTCATCCTCCTTCTCTCCAAAGAGTAAAGCCCTAGCTCCCTTAATCTCTGATCTTAATGCATACTCTCTAAACCAGGCAGCATCCTGGTAAATCTCCTCTGTACCCTTTCCAATGCTTCCACATCCTTCCGACAGTGAGGCGACCAGAACTGGACACAGTACTCCTAGTGTGGCCTAACCAGAGTTTTATAGAGCTGCATCATTACATCGTGATTCTTAAACTCTATCCCTTGACTTGTGAAAGCTAACACCCCATAAGCTTTCTTAACTACCCCATCTACCTGTGAGGCAACCATGGAGGGGGATAAACAGTTGACAGAAGGGCCTCGGCCGGAAACATTGACTGTTTATTCCTCTCCATGGATGCTGCATGGAGTTCCTCCAGCATTTCGTGCCTGCAGACTCTCTAGTGTTTATTGTTGAATTTATCTAGTGAATGCTGCTTATATGACGCATTCAAGTAATTATACAAAGATAAAGGTTCAGCACGGGGGTTAGGCCTACACTGCCATTCCATGAGACTGTGGCAGCTCTCAGTGTATTCCTGTTTGTCCCAAGCAGCTGTTCATCCCATTGGATAACAGTGGCACAGCGCTACCTCACACCTCCAGGGACCTGACTCTAACTAAGTGGGTGGTATTGACATAGAACTTGCATGCTGCCCCGTCCCCTGAACGTATGGGGCTTTTTCTGCATGATTCGGTATTGTGCCACGTCCCAAAGAGGTAATTGTCTCCAGCAATTACCCCTAAGCAATAGGAACGGAATTAGGCCATTCAGCCCATCGAGTCTGCTCCGCCATTCCATTGTGGGTGATTTATTATCTCTCTCAACCCCATTCTCCTGCTCCCTGCAACCTTTGACACCCTGATTAATCAAGAACCTATCAACCTCTGCTTTAAATATACTTGCCCTCTAGAGCCGTCCGTGGCAACAAATTCCACAGATTCACCACCCTCTAACGAAAGAAATTCCTCCTCATCTCTGTTCTAAAGGGACCTCTCTCTGTTCTGAGGCTCTGCCCTCTGGTCTGAGGCTCTCATAGCTATTGTAAACGCCATCTCCACATCCACTCAGTCTAGGCCTTCCAATATTTGATGGGCTCCCCATCCCCACTCACTCTTCTAAACTCCAGTGAGTACAGACCCAGAGCCTTTGAACGCTCCTCATACAATAACCGTTTACCTCCTGGGATCATTCTCATGAACCTCCTCTGGACCCTCTCCAATGCCAACACATCTTTTCTTCCTCCATTTCCCATTCTAGTTTCCCTCTTCCCTCTTCTCTTCTCCTCACATCTCTCTCAATCCCCTCTTCCTTCCCTTTTCTCCCCACGGCCCAGTCTCCTCTCCTATCAGATACCTTCTTCTTCAGCCCTTTTACCTCTTCCACCGATCACCTCCCAGCTTCTTACTTCACTCCTGAACCCATCGTATTATGGGCCCCTACTACCAGAGCACGGCCCTACACCCTGGATTGTCCTTGGGGACGATTTGACCCCCTCAACCCTCAAGTGTTCCTGCCACGGTCTCTCCCATGTTCCCAGCGGCAAACTAGTCTGGCCTTCCCGGCGAGAGAGAGGCTTGTGAAGGCACGGCAACTAAACACAAAATGCTGCAGGACCTCAACAGGTCAGGCAGCATCTATGGAGGGAAGAAAACAACTGGCATAGAAGGTGGTAGGTGAAGCCAGGTGAGTTGGGGAGGGCCCATAGCCCTATAAACCATGGCACACGCAAAACTTTAGTTGGCATGAGGCAGGCAGTGCCATCCATCAATTCTTTAACCCCCTCACCCATAACAAAAAGACACATAATGATGATCCTTACTGCCCAATAAAACGGCAAATGATTTTTTTTACAACCCGTGAGCAGTGAGATATTTTCACAGGAAATGCCTCATGTCAGTTTGCAGTCAGGTGTGAGAACACGTGACGTGGGAAGAATCCCAAAAGGACCCATTAAAAAAACAAGGGTCAAATGTGCTGAAAGAGAGAAAAAAAATCATGCCAGCAATAAAAGTAGCATTCAGAAGGAAAGTGATTACGCAGGCCTGAAGCCTGGAGCAGGCCTCAGCCTCAGGTCAGCGCAGAGCCAAGTAAACGTTGCAAAGCAGCGGACAGAACCGGCCCAGCCCACACCTCTGATCCAGCTACCCCTGGCCCATCTTCTCAATTGTCCAAACATCGGGTCATTCCTCGCTTTAGGACCTGTCGCTTCTTTATGCTCTGGGCCTGAATCTCGCCTCCATGTTTCGGCCCAAATCGATCTGGTGCTCAGATCGATCCAACTTCGGGCCTTTCCTCGCTCTCAGTCTCCCCTCCTCCTGCCTCAAACCTGCCTCCCCATTGTTTGCCATTGATCATTTACCAGAAAAAGTGCCATTAATAAAGTATTTAATTGTATTCTTTGTTTCATTGGCCACCGATAAGTAGTCGCTGGGCTTCCCCTGTGCCATCTTAAACCAGCTAAAAAACTTAAATCTTAAATATTTCTCATCATTAGTGCAGCAACAGAAGTTTCATTGAGAGTAAAGTTTATTTTCTTTGATCTTTCATGAATATGCACCAAACCTTATAATTTCATATTTGTAAACACAGGAGTTTCTGTGGTTGTTACATATGAGGAACTGTTTAGACCATAAGGTATTAAGAATACCATAAGAATTAGACCATTTGGCCCATTGAATCTGCTCCACCATTTTATCATGGCTGATCCATTTTTCCTCTCAACCCCCCCATATCCTGCCTTTCCCCCCTTATCTCTTCATGCCCTGACCATTCAATAATATATCAACCTCTGCCTTAGAGATACATAAAGACTTGGCCTCCACAGCCGCCTGTGGCACTGAATTCCGCACATTCACCACTCTCTGGCTAAAGAAATTCCTCCTCATCTCCGTTCTAAAAGGATGACCCTCTATTCTGAGGCCAAGTCCTCTGATTTTGGACACTCCCACCTTAGAAGACGTCCTCTCCACATCCACTCCGTCTAGGCCTTTCACCATTCGATTGTTTTCATTTAAGTCACCCCACTCTCATTCTTCTGAGTTCCAGAGAGTACAGGCCCAGAGCAATCGAACACTCTTCATACGAGAAGCCATTTATGCCTGGAATCATTTTTGTAAACCTCCTCTGACCACCCTCCAGTTTCAGCATATCCTCCTCTGACCACCCTCCAGTTTCAGCATATCCTCCTCTGACCACCCTCCAGTTTCAGCATATCCTTTCCAAAGTCAAGAGGCCCAACACAATACTCCAAGTATGATGGCGGAGGGGAAGAAGCTGTTCCTGAATCGCTGAGTGTGTGTCTTCAGGCTCCTGTACCTCCTCCCTGATGGCGGAGGGGAAGAAGCTGTTCCTGAATCGCTGAGTGTGTGTCTTCAGGCTCCTGTACCTCCTCGCTGATGGCAGAGGGGAAGAAGCTGTTCCTGAATCGTTGAGTGTGTGTCTTCAGGCTCCTGTACCTCCTCCCTGATGGCAGAGGGGAAGAAGCTGTTCCTGAATCATTGAGTTTGTGTCTTCAGGCTCCTGTACCTCCTCCCTGATGGCTGAGGGGAAGAAGCTGTTCCGGAATCACTGAGTGTGTGCCTTCAGGCTCCTGTACCTCCTCCCTGATGGCAGAGGAGAAGAAGCTGTTCCTGAATCGCTGAGTGTGTGTCTTCAGGCTCCTGTACCTCCTCCATGATGGCAGAGGGGAAGAAGCTGTTCCTGAATCGTTGAGTGTGTGCCCTCAGGCTCCTGTACCTCCTCCCTGATGGCAGAGGGGAAGAAGCTGTTCCTGAATCACTGAGTGTGTGTCTTCAGGCTCCTGTACCTCCTCCCTGATGGCAGAGGGGAAGAAGCTGTTCCTGAATCGCTGAGTGTGTGTCTTCAGGCTCCTGTTCCTCCTCCCTGATGGCAGTGGGGAAGAAGCTGTTCCTGAATCGCTGAGTGTGTGTCTTCAGGCTCCTGTACCTCCTCCCTGATGGCAGAGGGGAAGAAGCTGTTCCTGAATCGCTGAGTGTGTGTCTTCAGGCTCCTGTACCTCCTCCCTGATGGCAGAGGGGAAGAAGCTGTTCCTGAATCGTTGAGTGTGTGTCTTCAGGCTCCTGTACCTCCTCCCTGATGGCAGAGGGGAAGTAGCTGTCCCTGAATCGCTGAGTGTGTGTCTTCAGGCCCCTGTACCTCCTCCCTGATGGCAGAGGGGAAGAAGCTGTTCCTGAATCACTGAGTGTGTGTCTTCAGGCTCCTGTACCACCTCCCTGATGGCAGAGGGGAAGAAGCTGTTCCTGAATCGTTGAGTGTGTGTCTTCAGGCTCCTGTACCTCCTCCCTGATGGCAGAGGGGAAGAAGCTGTTCCTGAATCGCTGAGTGTGTGTCTTCAGGCTCCTGTACCTCCTCCATGATGGCAGAGGGGAAGAAGCTGTTCCTGAATCGTTGAGTGTGTGTCTTCAGGCTCCTGTACCTCCTCCCTGATGGCAGAGGGAAAGAAGCTGTTCCTGAATCGCTGAGTGTGTGTCTTCAGGCTCCTGTACCTCCTCCATGATGGCAGAGGGGAAGAAGCTGTTCCTGAATCGTTGAGTGTGTGTCTTCAGGCTCCTGTACCACCTCCCTGATGGCAGAGGGCAAGAAGCTGTTCCTGAATCGTTGAGTGTGTGTCTTCAGGCTCCTGTACCTCCTCCCTGATGGCAGAGGGGAAGAAGCTGTTCCTGAATCGCTGAGTGTGTGTCTTCAGGCTCCTGTACCTCCTCCATGATGGCAGAGGGGAAGAAGCTGTTCCTGAATCGTTGAGTGTGTGTCTTCAGGCTCCTGTACCTCCTCCCTGATGGCAGAGGGGAAGAAGCTGTTCCTGAATCGCTGAGTGTGTGTCTTCAGGCTCCTGTACCTCCTCCATGATGGCAGAGGGGAAGAAGCTGTTCCTGAATCGTTGAGTGTGTGTCTTCAGGCTCCTGTACCACCTCCCTGATGGCAGAGGGCAAGAAGCTGTTCCTGAATCGTTGAGTGTGTGTCTTCAGGCTCCTGTACCTCCTCCCTGATGGCAGAGGGGAAGAAGCTGTTCCTGAATCGCTGAGTGTGTGTCTTCAGGCTCCTGTACCTCCTCCATGATGGCAGAGGGGAAGAAGCTGTTCCTGAATCGTTGAGTGTGTGTCTTCAGGCTCCTGTACCTCCTCCCTGATGGTAACAGTGAGAAGAGAGCATGACCTGGGTGACGGGGGTCCTTAATGATGGACGCTGACTTTTTGAGGCACCGCTCCTTGAAGATGTCCTGAGTGCTGAGGAGGCTAGAGCTGGCTGAATTCACAACTGTCTGCAGCTTACTTCGATCCTGTGCAGTGGCCCTCCCCCATGCCAGTCGTTGATACAGCCGGTCAGAATGGGCTCCACGGTTCATCTGTAGAAATTTGTGTGGGCCTTTGGTGGCAAACCAGACCTCCTCAGACTCTTCATATCACCAGTTTGGGCACAAAAAGCTCTCAAGAAGCTTCGCTGTTACTGCTCTAAACCTATCAAAAGACGTGTCTATGTGCCTTTAAATGTTGTTAATGTACCCACTTCCACTGGCAGTACATTCCACATACAGACTAAACTCTGGGTGAAGAAAGGTTTCCCGATTCAGATTTATTTATCATATGTATTGCGTGGCATACTGTGGGAAATGCCTTGTTTGCGTTTACCCAAGGGCATTGGGGGGAGGGGGCAACTGTTTCCTCTCTAATGGGCGAGTCTGGGTCCAGAGGGTGCAGCCTCAACATAGAAAGGTGTCCTTTAGAACTGAGGTGAGGAGGAATTTCTTTAGCCAGAGGGTGGCGAATCTGTGGAGGCCGAGTCATTGTGCGTACTTAAAGGGGAGGTTGCTGGTTTCTTGGTTAGTCAGGGCATCAAAGATTACAGGGAGACTGGCGTTGACTTAGTAATTTCTGTCCATTACCCCGCTGGCGGTCGGGACAGCAATGAAGGTCCTCCATCTCTGGCGGTGTTCAGGGCTTCCTTCATCGTCTCAGTAGCTTCCCCTTGGACACACAAGCCCCGGGTGGAGACTCAGGAACACCGTCACACTCAGATGTCGAAGGATTCTTCATTGCTGTTTCCATAACAATTTTGTTTGACCAGTCAGGTTTGTTAGCCCCGAACCTGGAGGTGGACCACTCTTAGTCTGACCTCTGCCCTGTGACCTGTTTGGCCTGGGTGACCCTCCCAAGAGCCAAAGCACAAAGCCCTGACTCCAGCCAGCACAGCTCTCCGGGTCATTGAGGCAGGCAAATCTCCAAACCCTGCAACAAGGTTGAGGTCCTCTTGGAGGAGAATGGGATTGAGAGGGATGGAATGGCAGAGCAGACTCAATGGGCCGAATGGCCTAATTCTGCTCCCATGTCTTATTGTCTTATGGGACTAGCTAAGATGGACAATTTGGTCAGCATGGGCGAGTAGGGCTGTTCCTGTGCTGTATTTCTCTCGGTAGCAGAGTGGAGAAATGTTTCTACCAAAGGAGGTGGAAGACGCTCCTTCCCTCCACTAGCCTGCAGGTCACCCTGGGGCAAGGTGTAGCCCCTGCTTAGCCCCCTGATCAGGGTCACGTGAAGCCATGGGGGCAGGTGGTGGATGGTCGTACGAGCAGCTGGTGCAGATCACGAGTCCTGGTTATGCGACCACTGACGCCGGGCAGACAATCCCTTGAGAGAATCGATAATGGCTGGGGTGGGGTCACCCGTCTTCCCAGAAGAAGGCAATGGCAAACCACTTTTGCAGAAAGATTTGCCAGGAAAAATCATAGTCAGAGACCATAATTGGCCACGTCATACAGCACAGCACATAATGATAATGATTTCTCTAGGTGCCAGAGAACGCTTTGACAAAACAAAGTCTCGCGGGGGTAGAGATCGTACCGGGGAAGCGTGTCAGGGGATTTACAAATAATCTGTACCAAGCAGCATCGGCCAGAGAGTTCAGCTGTGGAGATTAAATCAGACTCCGGTCCAACGACAGCCAATTAAGAGATTTAGCCTCACTCTGAGTGGCAAGAGCCTGCGAATTGCCCGACGTCAGCACTATTTCAACGCAGGCTGAAATGGCACCTTCAAATGGCACGTCTGTATCTTGCCATCTGTTCTAGCCTTCCTGATGACTGGGCTTTTTTTAATCGTCAAAATCAGATCTGCACTGCTACATTACAAATAATAGTGCATTTCTGATACTAATTCTCATTTCCTTCCTCCAACGTTAGCCTCGCCTTGCCCTCTTGCCTCTTGGATCGGAATCAGATTCAGAATTGGGTCTAGTACCACTGGCATATGTCATGAAATGCTTTGTGGCAGCAGTACATTGCGGTGCATAATAATAAAAAGGCAGTAAATTGTAATAAGAAATATATTTTAAAAATTAAATTAGTAGTTGAAAATAAAGTGAAGTAGTGTAAATGGAAGAAGCTGTTTCTAAAATGTTGAGTGTGTGTCTCCAGGCTCCTGTGCCGTCTCCTTGGGGGTGGCAGTGGGCAACGGGCGTGCCCTGGGGTTCTGGGGGTCCTTGACGACAGATGCAGCATTTCCGAGGCATTGACTTTTGAAGGTGTCCTCGAGGACCTGGAGGCTGGTGCCCAGGATGGAGCTGAATAACTTTCTTGCAATCTTCTGCAGCTCCTTCCGATTCTGCACAGTGCCATACTAGCCAGTAAACACAAAGTACACTGCAGATGCTGTGGTCAAATCAACACGTACAAACACGCTGGATGAACTTTGCAGGTCGGGCAACATCCGTTGAAAGGAACAGTCAACGTTTGGGGCCGAGACCCTTCGTCAGGACTAAAGAAGGAGGGGGCCTATAAAGAAGGTGGGCGGGAGGGTGGAAAACCAATCTGAGGAAAGATCAAGGGGTGGGGGAGGGGATAGGCCGGAGAGGTGAAGAAGGAATGTAAGGGGAATGTAAGGGGTAGTAGAAGAAGGCAGAGTCATGAGAGAGGTGATAGGCAGCTGGAAGAGGAGGCAGAGTGAAAGTGGGATGGGGGAAGGGAGAGGGAGGGAATTACCGGAATTCGATGTTCATACCAAGGGGCTGGAGACTACCCAGACGGTATATGAGGTGTTGCTCCTCCAACCGGAGTTTGGCCTCATCATGGCAGTAGAGGAGGCCGTGTATGGACATATTCAAATTGGAATAAGAGGGAGAGTTGAAGTGAGTGGCAACTGGGAGATCCTGTCTGTTGTGGCGGACGGAACGGAGACAGTGATACGTGCTCTCCACAGAGCTTTGTGAGAGTCTTCTGTGAAATACCAAGTCTCCTCAGACGCCTAATGAAACACTGCTGTGGGGTCTAACCAAGGTATAATATAGCCGTAACATTACCTCTCAGCTCTTGAACTCAATCCAGTGGTTGATGAAGGTCAATACACTATTTGCCTTCTTAACAACACTGTCAACCTGCGCGGCAGCTTTAAGCCTCCTATGGACTCGGACCCCAAGATCCCTCTGATCCTCCACACTGCCAACAGTCTCACCATTAATATTATATTCTGTCTTCAAATTTAGCCTACCGAAATGAACCACTTCACACTTATCAGGGTTGATCTCCCCCCCGCCACTTCTCAGCCCAGTTCTGCATCCTATCGATGTCCCGCTGTAACCTCTGACAGCCCTCCACACTATCCACAACACCTCCAACCTTTGTGTCATCAGCAAACTTACTAACCCACCCTCCAACTTCCTCATCCCGGGACAGAACCCTGGTCACCGACCTCCATGCAGAATATGACCCGTCTACAACCACTCCTTACCTTCTGCGGGCAAGCCAGTTCTGGATCCACAAAGCAAGGTCCCCTTGGATCCCATGGCTTCTTACTTTCTCAATAATCCTTGCATGGGGAACCCTATCAAATGCCTTGCTGAAATCCACGTTACATCCACTGCTCTACCTTCATCAATGTGTTTTGTTACAACCGATGCATTATGTTACGGCATGTCACCAACGATTCACTTTCTGCAGTCCCATTTACACTTCTACTCTGCAAATCTTGGCACCGTCAGTAGTGAGCATGGTGAAAGGTTTCACCAGGACATTGCAGTCGTAGAGAAATGAAATCAGGACAACTGGGATCCATCAATGTTGGCTATTTATTTTTGGATACTTAAGCACGAAGCCTTATCAGAACCAGGTTTATTATCACCTGCAGGTGTCGTGAAATTTGTTAACTTATCAGTATCAGTTCAATGCAATGCATAATCTAGAAGCAAAATAAATAAATCAATCAATTACAGTAGATGTACATTGAATAGTTTAAAAATCAGGCAAAAACAGAAACAATAATAAAAAAGTGAGGTGATACTCATGGGTTCAATGTCCATTTAGGAATCGGAAGGCAGAGGGGAAGAAGCTGTTCCTGAATCGCTGAGTGTGTGTCTTCAGGCTCCTGTACCTCCTCCCTGATGGCGGAGGGGAAGAGGCTGTTCCTGAATCGTTGAGTGTGTGTCTTCGGGCTCCTGTACCTCCTCCCTGATGGCAGAGGGGAAGAAGCTGTTCCTGAATCGTTGAGTGTGTGCGTTCAGGCTCCTGTACCTCCTCCCTGATGGCAGAGGGGAAGAAGCTGTTCCTGAATCGTTGAGTGTGTGTCTTCAGGCTCCTGTACCTCCTCCCTGATGGCAGAGGGGAAGAAGCTGTTCCTGAATCACTGAGTGTGTGCCTTGAGGCTCCTGTACCCCCTCCCTGATGGTAGAACTGAGAAGAGGGCACGTCTTGAGTGATGGGGGTCCTTAATGATGGACGCTGCCTTTCTGAGACACCGCTCCCTGAAGATGTCCTGGGCACTTTGTAGGCCAGTGCCCAAGCTGACTAGATTTACAACCCTCTGCAACTTCTTTCAGTCCTGTGCGGTAGCTCCCCAACCCCCCCTCCCCCCCCCCCCATAGTTCAGTAGTTGAATTTTTGCAAAGAGTCAGCACTGTTATGGAAGTAAACGCATTATACTCAATAAAAGTTAATTCCTTGTTTCTCCAAATTCCTACGTGATACGAGTAGTCTGAAATTAGACTTGTGTTCAATTTCAAGTGGTCAATCATAAAGAGCAAAAAAAAAAATTCTGGCAAAGCGACACTTTCGAAAGCAATTGTTGTCCAGTGTAGTGATTGGAAATGGTGTAGTCGAGATTAAGCTAACACTGGCACCAGCCAAGCATGTGTCCCTCCGGCCTGCCTAGCCTGCTCGAGCCTCTGCGACCACAATCCGGAGATAGGCCCGATTTCCCGACCGCTATCAGTAATCAGTAACCGCTTAATCTTAAAGGACTCGGTGTTTTCAAGTCAGCAGCCCTCCCTTTCCAGGAATTGTTCCCTTGCCACGGACCATCAAGTCCCGATCTCAGACTCCAGTCCACCAAGCGGATAATCATCCCCCAAAATTAATCCCTTCAATTATTTTTCAGGGAAATTTCTCTGCAACGACTGATTAAAGAATCAAGCTGTTTGTGTTTGCGGCAGACCTTCAGCCTCCCGTCAGCTCCCTGCTCACAGCATTTCCTTTGTTTACCGTGTATCTGTGATCTAAACACTTGAACAATAAAACAAGTGAACGACGGGGAGCCGATGTTCGGAGGCTGTCCAGACTTGACTATCCCGGACCCAAGCCTGGACCTGCGCCCAGCTCGCCTGGCTCCCCGATTCACCTCCGTGCTCACTGCAAAATCACCGCAGAACGTACTGTGAGTGGCCACTTATATCGAGCACGGGAGCTACCTAAACAAAAAGTGCCCACGAGAAAATCTGCAGGTGCGGGAAATACAAAAGAACACATGCACGCACGCGCAATGCGAGAGGATTTCAGCAGGCCAGGCAGCATCCATGGGAAAGAGTTAACAGTGGGCGTTTCGGGCGAGACCCTTCTTCGGGTCTGGTAGAGAAGCGGGGGGGAGTCAAAGTAAGAAGATGGCAGGAAGCAGAGGAGGAAAGCATAAGGAAGCTTATGGGGTGGTAGCTTTCATAAGTCGAGGGATAGAGTTTAAGAGACTCGATGTAATGATGCAGCTCTATAAAACTCTAGTTAGGCCACACTTGGAGTACTGTGTCCAGTTCTAGTTGCCTCACTATAGAAAGGATGTGGAAGCATTGGAAAGGGTACAGAGGAGATTTACCAGGATGCTGCCTGGTTTAGAGAGTATGCATTATGATCAGAGATTAAGGGAGCTAGGGCTTTACTCTCTGGAGAGAAGGAGGATGAGAGGAGACATGATAGAGGTGTACAAGATATTAAGAGGAATGTATAGAGTGGACAGGCAGTGCCTCTTCCCCAGGGCACCACTGCTCAGTACAAGAGGACATGGCTTTAAGGTAAGGGGAGGGAAGTTCAAGGGGGATATTAGAGGAAGGTTTTTCACTCAGAGAGCGGTTGGTGCGTGGAATGCACTGCCTGAGTCAGTGGTGGAGGCAGATACACTAGTGAAGTTTAAGTGACTACTAGACAGATATATTGAGGAATTTAAGGTGGGGGGTTATATGGGAGGCAGGGTTTGAGGGTCGGCACAACATTGTGGGCCGAAGGGCCTGTAACGTGCTGTACTATTCTATGTTCTATTAAGTACAGGTTGACAGATGACGGGTGAAACCAGGATGGGGTGAAGTACGGGCTGGGAAGTTGATTGGTGAAAGAGATGCAGAGCTGGCGAATGGGGAGTCTGATCGGAGAGGATAGAAGTCCAGGGATGAAAGGGAAGGGGGAGGAGCACCAGGGGGAGGTGTTGGGCAGGTAAGGAGATAAGGTGAGAGAGGGAAATGCGAATGGGGAATGGTGAAGAAGGGAGGGAGGACAACTACCGGAGGTTTGAGAAATCGATGCCATTGCCATCGGCCTGGGGGCTAACCCAGCAGAAAAAGAGGTGTGACTTCTCCAGCCAGAACTTTGAGAAATCAATGCTTCTGCATTTTTTTTCCTCTTCTGGTGCCTCTTCAAGATCCGACGTGCCACGTGTCCGGAGATGCTCTTCTGCACACAACTGCTGTGTAGTTACTTGAGTCGCTGCCATCCTTGCAGGGTTGGTCATTGACGCAAACAGCGTATTTCATCCTACGTGAAAATGTTTACGTGATAAATATACTCAGCGGCCACTTTATCGTTAATGCTAATATCCAATCAGCTGATCATGTGGCGGCGACTCAGTGCGCGAAAGCAGGCAGGCACGGTCAAGAGGTTCAGCCCGTGATGTCGTGCTGGCATTTTAGCCAACTCTAACGTTAATCTGACCCTTCCCTTTAACACAACCTTCCATTTTGCTATCATCCACTTGCCCGTGATGTACGCCTCAATTTATGAGGCTAAGGGTTAGGAGCAGGAGAAGGCCATTCGACCTCTTGATAAATGACCAAAGGGGACATTTATTAGGAGCGCTGCGTACGCGGGGCCCTTAGTATTATCCAGGATCCCACACGTCCATCCGGCATCCTCTTTGACCTTCTACCATCGGGCAGGAGACTCCAATGCATAAAGACAAGAACGGTCAGGATGGGAAACAGTTTCTTCCCTCAGGCCGTCAGGCTTCTGAACTCCCAGCCACATTGTATTCTGAGTGTCACTGGTTAATCTGTTCTGTACCTGACAGTATTTAATTTATGCACTTTAGTTTGTTATTAATGCATAATTCATTTGTAGGTTTAATTCTTATTTTCCTAGGTTATTGTGTGGCATGTGTACTACTGTGCTTTATACCTCGTCCAGACAAAAGTTGCTTTGTTTGACAGTATATGTGTATATAGTTAAATGACAATAATCTTGACTTGAGTTGACTCCAGTTGAGTGCTCTGATTTGTACCTCAGGCCGGTCTTTCTGTCTTTTACCCAGTTCCTTGTCAAGAGTCCTCTCCCAGCTTCAAGGTGGGCTGAAAGACATTTGGAGCCCAAACCTCTGCCCCATGCTCAAAAGTCCAATGATAAGGACACGAAGGCAAAGGATGCCCGTGGTCATCAGGCTGTCTGAGGTCGGTTAATGACCATACAGGCATGAGGCACGAGGGCTGGTTAGTGGGCGTACTCAAGTTCAAGCCGTGGAGTCATTTCAGAAGATCGAAGCTTGTAGGTCGATTGTAAGTCGGGAAGTCTGAGCCTGATGGTCAAAGCCTGTCCTGCAGGCCCCGAGGCCCAGAGTCTTGTCCTGCAGGCCCTGAACCTAGAGTTCTGTCCTGCAGGCCCTGAGGCCCGGAGTCCTTGGAATTGGATGACTGTTAACCTGTGCGGGTGGGAGAGAGGAATGGGGCCTGGTCTGTTGCTTGTCGGCCATCTTGTTGTGTTGTGTGTTGTTCAGCCGAGCATTGTTCAGGCTTGTTATGTTGGCACCTGAATGTGGGGCGACACTTATTTTTTAATTTATTGAGGAGCAGTGCAAAATATTCCTCTCTGGCCCTTTGAGCCCCCATTTAACCCCAGCCTAATCACGGGACAATTTACAATGACCAATTATCCTACCAACCGGTACGTCATTGGACTGTGGGAGGAAACCGGAGCACCCGGAGGAAACTCACAGGGTCACGGGGAGAGCATGCAAACCCCTTACAGGTGGCAGTGAGGCCATTCATACCCAGGGTATAAATACCACGAAAATTAGCTCTTAGTAGCACCACAGTTCATTACAAACAACAAACATAAACTTATATTGAACATAGATTATACAGTACTGAGCAAATGTCCTGGCACATATATATAGCGGGGGGACCTAAGACTTTTGCACGGTATTGTACTTGTCGAGCGAGTTTGTAAATCTGGCGGGCGCAAAGGATGTTGGGAATGGTGAGGGTGGAGCGCCGTGGGAGGGGTGTGGGACAGGTGGCATAGAAGGGGTGCTAGGACGGGTGGGGGTGAGGGTGGAACGGCTGCAAGACACACACCAGCCAAGAGACAACAGGCGGGGTATATTTGATTCCAAACAAATGGTTTATTGACCATTACAGAATGTCTCTGCGGTGCTTCCCTCTCCCTTCCCCTTTTTCCCAACCGTGATTCCCTCTCCCTGCCCCCCTTCCCACTCCCAGTCCGCAACAGAGACCCAGATCAGAATCAGGTTTATCATCACTCACATAGAAATTTCTTTACTTTAGTGGCAGCACTACAGTGCAATACATAAAATTACTACAGTACCCTAGTGAGATAGATATATAGGTCTAAGACTTTTGCACGAAATTCTACATAACGGAACAACCAAACAATCAAATCTTTTCACAACTTTTGTGTGAGGTAGAATTCAGGTTTTTCAGGTCAGTTCAAGAACTTGGTGGGAGAGTTCAGGGTGTAGTTGTCAAGTATTGAGGTGTGGGTCTTCAAGCTCCTGTACCTGATGGCAGTGTCGAAAAGACAAAATGGCCCGGGCATTGGGGAACTTTAACGACGGACATCGCCTTCCTCAGGAGGCCTCTTGAGGAGTCCTGCGTAGTGGGGAGAGCTGTGCCCATGATGGAACAGACTGAAACCCACTCCCTTCCTTTTCACACCGTCGAGGCACGGCAACGAACTTTAAAGTTAATTCTGGCCTCGGCAGTGACTGCTGTTGCAAGAAGTGGAAGATTGCCGCCCATTGAAAAACCCCAGCGCTACGTCAGATGGCACTTGCTAAAACACTGGGGGAACTCAGCAGGTCAGGAGGCAATAAACAGTTAGTGTTTCAAACCCAGGCCCCTCATCAGGATTGGGAAGGAGGACAAGGTGGCAGTTGACGGGTGGGACATGAAATAAGAAGCTGGGAGGTGATAGGTGGAAAAGGTAAAGGGCTGAAGAAGAAGGAATCGGATAGGAGAGGAGAGTGGGGGAGGGAGAAAGGGAAGGAGGAGGGGCACGACAGGGAGGTGTGATGCACCATCAATAACTCACTCTGAGACGTAAAGGCGAGATATCGGATTTTATTGACTGGAAGAAGGAACAAGCAGTGAGTGACCACCATACCACATCCTGGAGACAGAGAGGCCGGGCTCAGGCCTCGATCGCCTTTATACCGGGGTCTGTGGGAGGAGCCACGGGAGCATTCACCAGGGGGCGTGTCCAGACAGGTATATGTAGTTCACCATCAATCACCTTTATACCGGGGTCTGTGGGAGGAGCCACGGGAGCAGTCAGTGGAGGGGGGGGGGGTGTCCAGACAGATATATGTAGTTCACCACAAGGTGATAGGCAGGCGAGGAGAAAAAAAAGGATGAGACGGTGTGGAAGAGAAGGGGTCAGATGAGGAGTGGTAAAGGGGTGATAGGGGAGTCAGGGTGAGGAGTGGAAGAGAAGGGGTGATAGGGGAGTCAGGATGAGGAGTGGAAGGGAAGGGGTGATAGGGAACGGAAGAAGAGGGAAGGGTAAAGGGTGAGAAATTATCTGAATTTGGAGAAATCGAGCATCAAGCGAATCTCTCTTGTTCAGATTATTCTGCTGCCTCCGGGCCGGTTGTCCTGTCTGTCGTGTTAATTATTACCCTGTTCACTGTGCTCCTTCAGCTTCGTGTGAGTGAGGAAAGTTCACATCCAGCTGGTTCAATTTTATACTTCTTTCTGATTTTCAGGGCTTGCTTTTCCCGTTGCTAAAGATTCAACGTTTTGTTATTATCTGAGTATGTATGCAATATACAACCCTGAGATTGCCAACAGACAAGCACGAAGCAAAGTGAAGAATGGGACCCATTCGGAGGAAAACATCAAACCCCCAGCACGTGAAAGAAAGCAACCAATCGCGCAAACGGGAAAATCGAACGCAAAAACAGAATATGAAACGTTAAACCACAGAGTCATCGACACAGTCTGGGAACGTTCGGGTCATTTCCGCTCAATCCAGTGCCGCGTCGTTCGCTAACCTCAGGACAAAGGGCCAGTGCACCCCGATCAAAACTGCACATAACTAGTAACAAAAACGGGGACGACAAGAAACTGGAGGACATCATAACGTGAACCACAAAGTGCCTCGATTAAACCTTGCCCCAGACCCAAGGCTGGTGGTATCGGCGGGAGGGAGAGAGAGCCCGCTCGAACATGGGCATCTTCCTCCGGGAGCGGCAAACGAGAGAGAGAGTGAGAGAGAGACTGGTCACTCGCAGGCCGACGGAGCCAAAAAACCCGCTCGCCTTCCTCTCTCGTCGTCGCTGATCTTCAATATTCCTCGCCGGTTTGATCGGCGAGAAACGGAGCCGATCCTGGGCCCGCATCCCACCACCAGGCTGCTGGGCTGCCGCTTTCCTCGAAACCTCACCGAGCTCCTTTGGGGGGGGCAGATCGCTCAGCCTGCCCGGAAATGCTCCGCCACGACGTGGATCACTGGCTCCAGCCGTAGAACCACAATCGATAAAAGAAGGAGGTGTTAAAGAAGCGAAATGAGTGGCGTCATGAACCGTCCCGAAGGCGTCGCCTTCTGTCGCATTGCTCGTGGGCTCCATCTTCTTCTAGAGCTTGTTGGCATCGGGTCGGGTGGGGGGGGGGGGGCGATACTTGCAGGCTGCCCCCGCCATATCCTTTGGTGTGTGGGTTGTTAACGCAAAGTACGCATTTCACTGCGTGTTTCGGGGATAAATAATCGAATCCGAATCGGAATCGAGTCACTGCTGGCTCGCAGACCGACACCATTCCCACACTCATTCCCCCCCCCCGACCGCCTCCTCACCTGCAGCTCCCAGATTCGACCCCCTCGCCCGCACACAGCAGCCAGCAGCCCCATCAACCTGCACGCCAGCGGGGTGTGGGAGGACCCTGGGGAGCTGGTCCCTGTGGCGCAATCGGGGAGCGAGGTCGGCTGTTAGCCGGCAGGTTGGCCGTCCGAGAGTACCCGAGGATGCTGGTGGTCCGGTAGTGTTTTCTGTGCATTGGATTGCCCGCTGGGCTGCCCGGGTGGGGGTGCATGCTGCTGAAATCCAGGTATCCCGCCTTATTTATATACGGTCATCCAGTAAGGAGAGGGGGCTTTGAGGGATGAGGATGTCCTTGTCAACTTGCTCCTGGGGCTGGTGAAAACAGCTACCCGCAGGTGGCGGAGGGATCTGCCCAGCACATACTGATGATGTCACACGGCACGGCGCATAATGATGATGTCACACGGCACGACAAATAGCGAGGAAGCGTTCACGGGTCCGTGAACTGCTCAGCAACCTGATGGCGGAGGGGAAGAAGCTGCTCCCAAAATGTTGAGTGTTGAGGCTTCTGTTCCCTCCTCCCCGATGGTAGCACCTGCTGAGTGAAGGGGCCGGCGGTGGGGAAGGGTGCCCAGCTTCAACACATCGGAGGAGCTATCCTGGGCCCCAATCGGGAGCGGAGCTCGTCTGCGGCTGAAGCTCATTAGGAGCCCGAAGGGGTCAGCAAACTCCTATCGATCTGCCGTGGAGGGCGTTACAACTGCTTCGCCACAGCCTGATAGGGGCTCCGAAGGACGGGTACACGAGGGGCCGCAGAGGCTCCATCGTGGGGCCAAAGCTCCCCACCATCAAGGTCATCTTCAAATGGGGGTGCCTCAATCATTGAATTGACTTTATTTTTACACCCTTCACGAACAGGAGGAGCAAAAGTCTTCACGTCTCCGTCTGGATGTGCAATTTATAGCAATTTGTAATAAACAGTATGTACAACAGGAGAGTCAATATAACATAGAAATACAGTTGTATCTGCGTGAATTAATCAGTCTGATGGCCTGGTGGAAGAAGCTGTCCCGGAGCCTGTTTTTATGCTGCGGGACCGTTTCCCGGATGGGAGCAGCTGGAACAGTTTGTGGTTGGGGTGACTCGGGTCCCCAGTGACCTTTCAGGCCCTTTTTACACACCTGTCTCTGTAGACGTCCTGAATAGTGGGAAGTTCACAACTACAGATGCGCTGGGCTGTCCGCACCACTCTCTGCAGAGTCCTGCGATTGAGGGAGGTACGGTTCCGGTACCAGGCAGTGATGCAGCCAGTCAGGATGCCCTCAGTCGTGCCCCTGTAGAAAGTTCTTAAGATATTTTGTAAGAACAAAAGGCCAAGGGGAGGGGGGCATCTGGGGAGGGAACCCACCCGTTCACAGAGAAAGATCGGGGAATGCCGGAGGTCAGAACCGAACCCAGGTCTTTGGAGCTGCAGGGCAGTTCAAAACTTAAAAGTTCAAATGTCACCGTATACCACCCTGAGATTCATTTCCCTGTCGTACCTCCACCATGGGGGAGACCATGGTCCAGGTTGCCAGCAGCCATGTCGGCCCATACAAACAAAAGGGGTCCCAGAATTCTGTTAAGTCCAAAGCTCTCACACTTCTGTTTTAACAAGCCACCCAGAACCAGCTCCCTGAGCAACGCACACGTAATGCTGGAGGAACTCAGCAGGTCAGCTAGCATCTGTGGAGAGGATTAAACATGACGCTTTGGGCCGTGGCAGGTTAGAATTATAGAGTCACAGATACAGCCCCTCTAGTCTGTGCCGAAACCATTTAACCTGCCCACTCCCATCAACCTGCACCAGGACCATACCCCTCCCATCCACGTACCCGTCCAAACTTCTCTTAAACTTTGAAACCGAGCTCGCACGCACCACTTGTGCTGGCAGCTCATTCCCCGCTCTCACCACCCTCTGAGTGAAGAAGTTTCCCCTCATGGTCCCCTTAAACTTTTCACCTTTCACCCTTAACCCCTGACCTCTGGTTGTCGGCCCACCCAACCTCAGTGGAAAAAGGCCTGCTTGCATCTGCCCTATCGATCCCCCTCGTGATTTTGTAAAATCTCTATCCAGTCTCCTCTCGACCTTCTTGCATTTTTCACGAGAATGATCCTAAGAATGAAAGGGTAGGGGCAAAGGGGTTAATGTAAGGGTAACAAAGGGGCAAATGAGAAGCATTTGACGGATCTGGGCCTGTGCTCGCCTGAATTTAGAAGACTAAAGGAAGAGCTCAGTGAAAGGCCTAGACAGAGCGGATGTGGAGAGGATGCTGGGAACAGCGGGGCGGGGGGGGGACTGCGTCAGAATGGAGGGACAGAGATGAGGAGGGATTTCTTCAGCCACCAGCTGGAGGGAGCCTGTGGAGTTTGTTGCCACAGACGGCTGTGGAGGCCAATTCCACGGGTCTTCTTAAAGGGGGGGGTTGATTCATAAGGGTGTTGAGCAGCGTGGCAGACTCAGTTCGAGGAGTTCTGAGCCTGGGAACGAAGGAAAACAAATGGCAGATACCCTCGGATTCTGATCTTCCTGGCTGCTGGGCCCAGCATGGATCCTCTGGGATGCTGGCGTTTGTTGGGCCACCGGGCGTTACGGGGTGGGGAGAAGGCAGGGGAGTGGGGTTGAGGGGGGATAATAGATCAGCCACCATGGAGCAGGCTCGACGGGCCAAATGGCTCATTCTGTTCCCATAACCTGTGGAATAAACTTAAACAGAACCTTCATTAACGGGGAGACCGGGACCCGGAGCGAAAATAACGACTGCCGGAGTGACCCAGTGGGTCAGGGACTTTACTCGGCTCACTGAGTTCCTCTATTAGTGTGTTTCCTCTTCGACCCGGGACGGCCTGACCCGCTGAGTACGTCTGGCAATTCTGAAATATTTGTCCCAGGAAGGCCCCCGTTTCCAAACCACATGACAGTGAGTCCGAGCTCTGGGCGGGGGAAATGGCAAGCTTGCACTACTCTTTCAGGAAGCTACCAAGGATACCATGCACGCTGCCGAGATCCCACCGGCTGTGCCGGGACAGCGACCGGGTTGCGTCGGTTTAAGGGACGAACTTTGGCCACAGGACGCCAACGAGAGCCTCCCAGCTCACCTTGCGAATACTTCCGAATAAGGCCAACTCAAAATCGGAATCGGATTTAATATCACCGGCATGTGTTGTGAAATTTATGTGCATGTTTATAAACTAGCTCAATCGGTAGTGCAAAATAGAAATTTAAGAAGTAGTGAGGTAGCATTCATGGGTTCAATGACTGCTCAGGAACTGGACAGCAGACGGGAAGAAGCTGTTCCTGAATCGCTGAGTGTGTGTCTTCAGGCTCCTGTACCTCCTCCCTGATGGCAGACGGGAAGAAGCTGTTCCTGAATCGTTGAGTGTGTGTCTTCAGGCTCCTGTACCTCCTCCCTGATGGCGGAGGGGAAGAAGCTGTTCCTGAATTGCTGAGAGTGTGTCTTCAGGCTCCTGTACCTCCTCCCTGATGGCAGAGGGGAAGAAGCTGTTCCTGAATCACTGAGTGTGTGTCTTCAGGCTCCTGTACCCCCTCCCTGATGGCAGAGGTGAAGAAGCTGTTCCTGAATCGCTGAGTGTGTGTCTTCAGGCTCCTGTACCTCCTCCCTGATGGCAGAAGGGAAAAAGCTGTTCCTGAATCGCTGAGTGTGTGTCTTCAGGCTCCTGTACCTTCTCCCTGATGGCAGAGGGGAAGAAGCTGCTCCTGAATCACTGAGTGTGTGTCTTCAGGCTCCTGTACCTCCTCCCTGATGGCGGAGGGGAAGAAGCTGTTCCTGAATCATTGAGTGTGTGCCTTCAGGCTCCTGTACCTCCTCCCTGATGGCAGAGGAGAAGAAGCTGTTCCTGAATCGTTGAGTGTGTGTCTTCAGGCTCCTGTACCTCCTCCCTGATGGCAGAGGAGAAGAAGCTGTTCCTGAATCGTTGAGTGTGTGTCTTCAGGCTCCTGTACCTCCTCCCTGATGGCAGAGGGGAAGAAGCTGTTCCTGAATCGTTGAGTGTGTGCCTTCAGGCTCCTGTACCTCCTCCCTGATGGCAGAGGATAAGAAGCTGTTCCTGAATCGTTGAGTGTGTGCCTTCAGGCTCCTGTACCTCCTCCCTGATGGCAGAGGAGAAGAAGCTGTTCCTGAATCGCTGAGTGTGTGTCTTCAGGCTCCTGTACCTCCTCCCTGATGGCAGAGGGGAAGAAGCTGTTCCTGAATCGTTGAGTGTGTGCCCTCAGGCTCCTGTACCTCCTCCCTGATGGCAGAGGGGAAGAAGCTGTTCCTGAATCGCTGAGTGTGTGTCTTCAGGCTCCTGTACCTCCTCCCTGATGGCAGAGGGGAAGAAGCTGTTCCTGAATTGTTGAGTGTGTGCCTTCAGGCTCCTGTACCTCCTCCCTGATGGCAGAGGAGAAGAAGCTGTTCCTGAATCGTTGAGTGTGTGTCTTCAGGCTCCTGTACCTCCTCCCTGATGGCAGAGGGGAAGAAGCTGTTCCTGAATCGCTGAGTGTGTGTCTTCAGGCTCCTGTATCTCCTCCCTGATGGCAGTGAGGAAGAAGCTGTTCCTGAATCGTTGAGTGTGTGTCTTCAGGCTCCTGTACCTCCTCCCAGATGGCAGAGGGGAAGAGGCTGTTCCTGAATCACTGAGTGTGTGCCTTCAGGCTCCTGTACCTCCTCCCTGATGGCAGAGGGGAAGAAGCTGTTCCTGAATCATTGAGTGTGTGTCGTCAGGCTCCTGTACCTCCTCCCTGATGGCAGAGGGGAAGAAGCTGTTCCTGAATCGCTGAGTGTGTGTCTTCAGGCTCCTGTACCTCCTCCCTGATGGCAGAGGGGAAGAAGCTGTTCCTGAATTGCTGAGTGTGTGTCTTCAGGCTCCTGCCTGATGGCAGAGGGGAAGAGGCTGTTCCTGAATCGCTGAGTGTGTGTCTTCAGGCTCCTGTACCTCCTCCCTGATGGCAGAGGGGAAGAAGCTGTTCCTGAATCGTTGAGTGTGTATCTTCAGGCTCCTGTACCTCCTCCCTGATGGCAGAGGGGAAGAAGCTGTTCCTGAATCGTTGAGTGTGTGTCTTCAGGCTCCTGTACCTCCTCCCTGATGGCAGAGGGGAAGAGGCTGTTCCTGAATCACTGAGTGTGTGCCTTCAGGCTCCTGTACTTCCTCCATGATGGCGGAGGGGAAGAAGCTGTTCCTGAATCGTTGAGTGTGTGTCTTCAGGCTCCTGTACCTCCTCCCTGATGGCAGAGGGGAAGAAGCTGTTCCTGAATCGTTGAGTGTGTGTCTTCAGGCTCCTGTACCTCCTCCCTGATGGCAGAGGGGAAGAGGCTGTTCCTGAATCACTGAGTGTGTGCCTTCAGGCTCCTGTACCCCCTCCCTGATGGCAGAGGAGAAGAAGCTGTTCCTGAATCGTTGAGTGTGTGTCTTCAGGCTCCTGTACCTCCTCCCTGATGGCAGAGGGGAAGAAGCTGTTCCTGAATCGCTGAGTGTGTGTCTTCAGGCTCCTGTATCTCCTCCCTGATGGCAGTGAGGAAGAAGCTGTTCCTGAATCGTTGAGTGTGTGTCTTCAGGCTCCTGTACCTCCTCCCAGATGGCAGAGGGGAAGAGGCTGTTCCTGAATCACTGAGTGTGTGCCTTCAGGCTCCTGTACCTCCTCCCTGATGGCAGAGGGGAAGAAGCTGTTCCTGAATCATTGAGTGTGTGTCGTCAGGCTCCTGTACCTCCTCCCTGATGGCAGAGGGGAAGAAGCTGTTCCTGAATCGCTGAGTGTGTGTCTTCAGGCTCCTGTACCTCCTCCCTGATGGCAGAGGGGAAGAAGCTGTTCCTGAATTGCTGAGTGTGTGTCTTCAGGCTCCTGCCTGATGGCAGAGGGGAAGAGGCTGTTCCTGAATCGCTGAGTGTGTGTCTTCAGGCTCCTGTACCTCCTCCCTGATGGCAGAGGGGAAGAAGCTGTTCCTGAATCGTTGAGTGTGTATCTTCAGGCTCCTGTACCTCCTCCCTGATGGCAGAGGGGAAGAAGCTGTTCCTGAATCGTTGAGTGTGTGTCTTCAGGCTCCTGTACCTCCTCCCTGATGGCAGAGGGGAAGACGCTGTTCCTGAATCACTGAGTGTGTGCCTTCAGGCTCCTGTACTTCCTCCATGATGGCGGAGGGGAAGAAGCTGTTCCTGAATCGTTGAGTGTGTGTCTTCAGGCTCCTGTACCTCCTCCCTGATGGCAGAGGGGAAGAAGCTGTTCCTGAATCGTTGAGTGTGTGTCTTCAGGCTCCTGTACCTCCTCCCTGATGGCAGAGGGGAAGAGGCTGTTCCTGAATCACTGAGTGTGTGCCTTCAGGCTCCTGTACTTCCTCCATGATGGCGGAGGGGAAGAAGCTGTTCCTGAATCGTTGAGTGTGTGTCTTCAGGCTCCTGTACCTCCTCCCTGATGGCAGAGGGGAAGAAGCTGTTCCTGAATCGTTGAGTGTGTGTCTTCAGGCTCCTGTACCTCCTCCCTGATGGTAACAATGAGAAGAGAGCATGTATTGGGTGACGGGGGTCCTTAATGATGGACGACACCTTTTTGAGGCACCGCTCCTTGAAGATGTACTGGAGTTTTTTTAAATATACAGTATTTCTGGTTTTTGCACTTTTTATTTACTTGTTTATTTATTATTGTTATTATTTAATTTATTTCTCTCTGCTAGATTATGTATTGCATTGAACCGCTGCTAAGTTAAATTTCACGTCACATGCCAGTGATAATAAACCCGATTCTGACACGACGGAGGCTAATGCCCATGATGGGGCTGGCTAAGTTTACAAATCTCTGCAGCTTGATCCCGAACAGTAGCCCCCTGCCCCACACCAGACGGTGTTGCAGCCAGTCAAAATGCTCTGCACGATACTTCTGCAGAAACCTGCGAGCGTCTTTGGTGAGATATCAAGCTCCTACAGCTGCTGTCGTGCCTGCTTCACGTCTGCTTCGATATGCTGGGCCCAGGATAGATTCTGACACCCAGGGACTTGAAACTCCTCACTCTCTCTGCTTCTGACCCCCGGATCGGAAGCCCACAGTCGGCTCTTTGGACTTACTGACGTAGAGTTCGAGGTTGTTGCTGCGGCGCCGCTCCGCCCGCTGGTACATCTCGCCCCTGTACGCCCTCTCGTCGCCGTCTGAGAGTCTGCTGTGTCATCAGCAAGCTTGTATACGGCACTTCAGCCATGCCGAGATGTGGGTGTAGAGAGAGTAAGGCAAACCCCTGAGGCGCGCCAGTGTTGGTCGTCAGCAAGATATGGAGAGGATAGTTCCAATTCTGGTCTTCTGGCTGGGAAGAGGGCGCCTTCAGCTGGCCATTCGTAGGGAGGTGAAGTGCGGAACAGGCCATTCAGCCCATTCTGGACTATCCACAGTCCATTTTACATCAATCCTGTGCTGTTTTTAATCTCCCCACATTCTCATCAGTCCCTCCCACATACTGGTTCGGGGGGCGGGGGGAGAGCGATTGCCCTCCAGACCCAGAGGTTGTGGGAGCAAATGGAGCTCCTGGGGGTGGTCACAGGGAGAACGTACACACACACACACACACTGGAGCTCCGGTCTCTGAATTTATTGGTTGCTGCTGGCGAGAACACATCAGTAAGAGAGGACAAGGCACATTTCTCAGGGTGAGCAGGGACACAGAGCTGAGGTCAGGAACTTATCGAAAGTGGGACTGGCTTCACAGGCCAAGGAGTGTCACCAACCTTGGGGAGACAGACAGACGGAGATTTAAGGCACCCGGAGAGGTACCAGAGGACTGGGGGATGGCCAATGTTGTTCCAACACGCTGGAGGAACTCAGCAGGTCGGGCAGCATCCGTGGAAACGAGCGGTCAACGTTTCAGGCCGAGACCCTTCGTCAGGACTCGGGCCGAACCGTTGACCGCTCGTTTCCACGGATGCTGCCCGACCTGCTGCGTTCCTCCAGCCTGTTTGTACGTGTTGATTTGACCGCAGCGTCTGCAGTGTACTTTGTGTTTACAATGTTGTTCCACTGTTTATGCAAGGCTTTAAACAAGCAAGGAGGAAATTATCAGCCAGTGAGTCAGACATCAGTTGCGGGAAAGTTTTTGGAATGTATTCTGAGGGACCAGATATGTAAGTATTTGGACAGATGCGGACTGCTCCCCCCCCCCACACACTTTTCTTTCTCCACCGCCCTCTGTATCTCTTTCACCAATCGGCTTCCCAGCTCTTTACTTCATCCCTCCCCTACCCCCCAGGTTTCACCTATCAGAATCAGAATCAGACTTTAATCACCAAGTACCTGTGCACGTACAAGGAATTTACTTCCGGCAGATGTTGTCTCTCTGCTCATAACAATAATAATGATAAATATAAATGAAAATATAGATTATACATACAAGTAGTGCAATCCAAGTAATGGTTAGCCGACAGTTAACCGGCAGTTAACTGTTCAGCAAAGTGACCGCAGTAGGGAAAAAACTTCTCCAGTGTCTATTAGTCTTAGTCTGGAGGGATCTGAAGCGCCTACCAGACGGAAGTAGTTCAAACAGTCCGTGCGCAGGATGGAAGGAGTCCTTTATGATGTTCCCCGCCCTCTTCTTCAACCTGGAAGAGTACAGGTCCACAATAGAGGGCAGGGAGGCTCCAATGATGCGCTCGGCAGTCCTCACTGTGTGCTGCAGTCTGGTTCTATCCTGCTTGGTGGCGGCTCCAAACCACGCAGTGATGGAGGTGCACAGGGCAGACTCAATGACTGCAGTGTAGAATCACCTGGTGCTTCTCTCTCCCCTCCCTTCACCTTTTAAATCTACTCCTCAGCTTTTTTCCTCTCCGGTCCTGCCGAAGGGTCTCGGCCCGAAACGTCGACTGTTCACTCTCTTCCAGAGATGCTGCCCGGCCTGCTGAGTCCCTCCAGGTGTGTATGTGTGCGTTGTTCGGACTTCCAGCATCCGCAAGATTTTTCTCTTGTTTGTGTAAGGATAGTCAGCATGGCTTCGTGCATGGCGTGTCACACCTAACCAGTCTAGTAGTGCTTTTTCAAGGAAGTTACCAGGGCAGTGGATGAAGGTAAGGCAGTGGATGTTATCCACCTGGACTTTAGCACGGTACTTGCCCAGGTCCCGGATGGGAGTTCGGTCAAAAAGGTTCAGTCGCTCGGCATTCCAGTTGAGGGAGTAAATTGGATGAGATATCGGCTCTGTGGGAGAGGCCGGAGAGTGGTAGTGGAGGATTCCCTCTCTGACCGGAGGCCTGTGACTCGTGGAGTGCCACAGGGATCGGTACTGGGTCTGTTGTTGTTTGTCGTCTGTGGTCAATGGTCTGGGTGATAAATGTGGTCAACTGGATCAGCAAATTTGCTGACTGTGGGTGTCGTGGACAGCGAGGAAGGCTGTCGTGGCTTGGAGAGAGATCTGGGTCATCTTGAAAGATGGGCTGAAAAATGGCAGGTAGAATTTAATGCAGACGAGTGTGACGTGTTGAACGTCGGTAGGACTTACAGAGTGAGGAGTAAGTCACTGAAAACAGACGGGGATCTGGGAATACAGGTCCATAATTCATTGAAAATGCCATCACAGGTAGATAGGGTCATGGAGAAAGCTTTTGGCCCACTGGCCTTCATAAATCAAAGTACTGAGTACAGGAGATGGGATGTTATGTTGAAGTTGTACAGGATGTTGGTGAGGCCGAAATTTGGATTATTGTGTGCAGATTTGGTCACCTACCTACAGGAAAGATGAGAATAAGGTTGACAGAGTACAGAGAAAATTTACAAGGATGTTGCCGGGTCTGGGGGACCTGAGTTATAAGGAAAGATTGAACAGGTTAGGACTTTATTCCTTGAAATGTAGAAGATTGAGAGGAGATTTGATGGAGGTATACAATATTATGAGGGGTACAGATAGGGCAAATGCAAGCAGGCTTTTTCCACTGAGGTTGGGTGGGACTACAACCAGAGGTCAAGGGTTAAGTGTGAAAGGTGAAAAGTTTAGGGGGAACATGAAGGGAAAGTTCTTCACTCAGAGGGTGGTGCATGCAAGCTCGATTTCAATGGTTAAGAGAAGATTGGCTAGGGACTTGGATGGAGGGCTGTGGTCCCAGTGCAGGTGGATGGGAGTCAGCATAGACTAGATGGGCCGAAAGGCCTGTTTCGGTGCTGTACTCCTCTACTACTCTATGACCAAGACCTGTTATCAAGGGTGGTCAGAGCCACAGAGCTGAGGTCTTAATGGAGTTGAATGGAGAGTGGTATAGATCCGTCATTCAGCATACCTTCTTGCTCCTTATCTGTATATCTCCTGAAGATGGAAAGGGGAGTCCACTTGGTCCAATTAGAGTGTACTGGCCCATTCCCCACTAACTTTCCCTTAACTCTACTCCCTCCCCTAAACAAAATGGGCAGATTAACCAACCAATCAACATGACATTGGGATGTGTGGGGGGGGGGGGGGAATACCCGAGCAACGGGTGGTGGGGGAACTCACAGAATCACAGAGACAATGTACAAACCCCAGCACCCGAGGTCGGAATCGAACCCGAGTCTCAGAGCTTCTGCCCGCCCACCGCTGTGCCGCCCCAGGCCTCGCGCATGACGCAGGCACTTAACGGGTCAGTCAACCACAACTAATCATGGACCCCACCGCCCGGGGCGGACCACGGCGAGGGGCACGGAATGCACACAGTCTTTCCCCTCAGGAACGGGACCCGAGAGGGGGACGGGTTTAAGGCGAGAGCAGGAAGAAAGATTTAAAACGAACAGGAGGGGTAACTTTGACACACAGAGGGGGTATGGTGCGTTGGCCTTCGTTACGTCAAGCTCAAAGAAAAATTATTAACGAAGTGCATCCTGTAACAGGTCACCGTACGCTACCCGGAGATTCATTTTCTTGCAGGCATTCGCAGGAAAATAAATACAGTAGGATTTAGGGAAATTATAAAAAGCAAAGACTGACAGGAAGAAATGTGTAAAAGAAAACAAATTGTGCAAATATTGAATAAATAATACTGAGAACATGAGTTAGAGTCCTTGAGAGTGAGCCCAATGGCCTGTTTCTGCACTCTATGGCCGCATGGCTGATGACAGCACGAGGAGGGTCAGTGGGCCCATTGTGAACTTTGCTGCTGGTCCTCGGCCAATCGGAGGTTATTTTCTGATCATATTTCTTAAATAAGCATGATGTTTTGGCAGCGCTGCGGGCAGGATATTCCCTATCAGGCCAATTTAGAGCCGGTCATGACCTTTTTTTCACAAACTCTCGTTGACCCTTTTGTAGCCGGGATCCTGACTTGCACGGACTTTAAAATGGCCATTGAGTCACTTGAAGTGGACGTGTTTTCTTGTTACAGCCAGCGGGTCCCGGCACTATCTGACACTCTGGGTTTACTCCCACAGTCCGAAGGCAGACTGGTTGGTAGGTTAATTGGTCATTGTAAATTGTCCCCTGATTAGGCGAGGGGTTAAATCGGGGGTTGCAGGACAGCACGTCTCGAAGGGCCAATTCAGCGTTGCATTTCAATAAAATAGTTCCTTCAGGTTGTTTTAGCCGGGGGTGGTAATGGGGACAAGCCCCCGCTTGCCTATTAAACACTCCCAACGGGAGTATTTGGGCCTCGAACAGCCTCTGACAACGCAGACCAGCTCCCGGCCTTCACCTGTAGCTCAGCTACTAATCCCGGTGGAACTGTTTCCGGGGCAACGGCGGGTTTGGCACCTTAAACCCAGTCACCTCGGGCAGACGGGGTTCGTCAGCCGCAGTCGGCAGCTCATCTGGGAGAAGGAGAACTCTGACCTCAAACCGCCGCTGCCCTTGCGGCTGTACCCGCTCGCGGGGGGGGGGGCTTCGGGAGTGAACCCCGAGGGTAAAATCTGGAGCTGGAGCCCCTGAGGCAGTCCTACGCTGAGTTCAACGCTGACCGGCAACTCCCGGTACCCAAACTGTATCAGTTTCTGTCGTTCCTTTGGTTTCATCAGATGCACGGAGAAAGGGAGATTGCTATATGGGGAACAGCTCGTTCTCCATATCGTCCCGTCCGGGCTTCCATGTCTAGACTGCTAGGACACAACATCCATGGTCAACTGTGACCGACGGAGGCTTCTGAATCTCAATTACATAAATAAATATACGTATACCTTCTGGCCCACTCAGTTAGCTACACCTGCTCGTTGATGCAAATATCTAATCAGCCAATCACGTGGCAGCAACTCATGCGGACACGGTCAAGAGGTTCAGTTGTTCTTCAGAATGGGGAAGAAATGTGACCGTGGAATGATTGCTGGTGCCAGATGGGGAGGTTTGAGTATCTCTGAAACTGCTGATCTCCTGGGATTTTCACGCACACCAGTCTCTCAACGGGAAATGAAAAAACTGCCAGTGAACAGAAGCGCTGTGAATGGAAGCTTTTTTGTAATGAGGGAGGGGCCAAATCATTAACTCTTTGCAGTGTGGGAGGAACCCAGAGCGCCCGAAGGAAATCTACACGGTCACCTGTTTGAACGTACAAACTGCTCACGGGCAGCGGCGGGAACTGAACCCGGGTCGACGGTGCCGTAAACCGTCGCACTGACCGCTACACTACCGAGCCACCCTGCATGCGAGTCGTCACATACTCGTAGTCCGGTGCAGAAACAGGCCCTTCAGCCCACCAAATCTGTACTATCCCCCAACCGCCCATTTATACTAAGTCTGTGTTTCTCTCCCATTCACCTCCACCGCCCCAGCTTGGAAATATGTCAGCAGTCTTATCAGATTCAGAATTATTGACCAGCTTGTTAACCTTGAAATACATAACTTAGAGGAATTTATTTGCAGAGAAATTGGCGACTGTTGTGAGAAGCAAAAGGTTAGATTGACGGATACTTTATCGATCCCAGAGGAAATGACAGTGTTACAAGTGCACAGATGCACAAATATTAGAAGAGAAGTAAGAGAGAATAGAAAATAAGTTACTTCAAACAGTCTAACAGGAGGGGGTCATCACCTCCCCGGCTCATTATGGAGCCTGACCTCCTACACCGCTCTTTGAGAATTGCTCCGATAAAGGCTGCAATAGGGGGTAATTTTAACTTTCCACATATTGACTGAGACTCCCAGACTGTAAAAGGGTGAGATGGCGTAGAGCCCGTCAAACGTGTTCAGGGAAAGTTTTCTTCATCAGAACGTAGAAATCCCAACGAGACGGCGTGTGATACTGGGTCTGCTATCAGGGAATGGGACAGGGCAGGTGACAGAAGTTTCTGTAGGGGGAACACTTTGCATCCAGTGACCACAATGTCAAGTCAAGTCACTTTTATTGTCATTTCGACCATAACTGCTGGTACACAGTAAAAATGAGACAACGTTTTTCAGGACCATGGTGCTACATGAAACAGTACAAAAACTAGACTGAACTACGTAAAAAACAACACAGAGAAAGCTACTCTAGACTACAGACCTACCCAGGACTGCATAAAGTGCACAAAACAGTGCAGGCATTACAATAAATAATAAACAGGACAATAGTGCAGCAAGGTGACAGTCCAGGCTCTGGGTATTGAGGAGTCTGATAGCTTGGGGGAAGAAACTGTTACACAGTCTGGTCGTGAGAGCCCGAATGCTTCGGTGCCTTTTCCCAGACGGCAGGAGGGAGAAGAGTTTGTATGAGGGGTGCATGGGGTCTTTCATAATGCTGTTTGCTTTGCGGATGCAACGTGTGGTGTAAATGTCCGTGATGGCGGGAAGAGAGACCCCGATGATCTTCTCAGCTGACTTCACATTAGTTTCAAGGTAATTATGGAAAAGGCCAGGTCAGATTCTACATTGGAGAAAGGCCAATTTCGACGGTCTCAGAAAGGATCGGGCAAGAGTGGATCGGGAGAGGCTGATTTCTGGACTTGGGAAGTGGAGGCCCTCAAAAGTGAAATTCTGGGAGTACAAAGCTTGTACGCGCCTGTCAGAATAAAAGGTAAAGATAACAGGTGTGGGGAAATTTGGTTTTCAAGAAACGTTGCGGCCCTGGTTAAGAAAAACAAAAGGTTTTAGGCAGGTGGGAACAAATGAGGTGCTTATGGAGTACAGGAAATGCACGGGAACGCTTAGGAAGGAAATCAGGAGGGCTAAGGGAAGGCACGGGGTTGCTCTAGCAGACAAGGTGAAGGAGAATCTGAAGGGATTCCATAAATATATTAAGAGCGAAAAGACAGCAAGGGACAGAATTGATTCAGAGTGGTAAACCATGTGTGAAGCCAAAACAGATGGGGCAGATCTTAAATTTTTTACATCTGTATTTACTTGGGAGACGGACGCAGAGCCTACAGACGTGAGGCAAAGCAGCATCGACTTCATGGACCCCGTACAGATTACAGAGGTGGAGACGTTTGCTATTCTAAGGCACCTCAGGGTGGAGAGATCCCCAGGGCCTGACAGAGTGTCTCCTCGGACCCTCCGGGAGGCAAATGCAGGAACTGCCGGGGCCCTGGCAAAGAGATTTAAATCATCCTTAGCAGAAGGAGAGGTACCGGAGGATTGGAGGATAACCAAAGTCCTCCGCTGTTTAAAAAATGAACCAGGGAATTATAGGCCAGCAGCTCTGACATCCCCCAGAAAGGAATTCCTTTTTTTTAAATTTATTTATTAAATTTTTAGAAAATTACAAAGAATAAATGTGATAATAAAATAGTAAGAAAAAGAAAAATAATATTAACCCTTCCCCCCCCCCTTAACCCTTATCTAAAGAAAGAAAAAAAAAGAAAGAAAGAAGAGAAAGATTGCCTGGATATCGGAGGATCCCCACATGCTCCATGGAGTTCAAAATAATTTTAATATTTATTTTTACTTTCCCCAATTACTTTATAATTTTATCTTCAAAGGACCTATGTATTTAGTCCTATCTTTTGTAGGAATGGGAGCCAAATTTTCAAAAATATATCATATTCATTTCTTAGATTGTATGTAGTTTTTTCAAGTGGAATACAACAAGTATTTCATTATTCCAACGATCCATAGTTAAATATAAATCAGATTTCCAACTAACTGCGATAACTTTTCTGGCTACTGCCAATGCAATTTTTATAAATTTTTTCTGATACTTACTCAATTTAAGTTTCGGTATTGTCCCTTCAATGTCTCCTAATAAAAATAATACTGGACTATATGGGAGTTGTACTCCAGTAATTTGTTCCAATAGAAGTCTTAGATTAATCCAAAATGGTTGAATTTTAAAACAAGACCAAGTAGAATGTAAAAAAGTACCAATTTCTTGATTACATCGAAAACACTGGTCAGACATATTTGAATTTAATCTATTTATTTTCTGTGGTGTTATATATAATTGATGTAAAAAATTATATTGTATTAATCTAAGTCGAACATTTATTGTATTTATCATACTATCAGAACATAATCTTGACCAACTTTTTCCATCAATTTTAACATTCAAATCAGATTCCCATTTTTGTCTTGATTTATGAATTCCTGATTCAATTGTCTGTTTTTGAATCAAATTGTACATACAAGATGTAAATGTTTTAATTTTTCCTTTTTGAATTAATATTTCTATTTCACTAGGTTTTGGCATCAACATTGTTTGACCCAGCTTTTCTCATAAATAAGCCTTTAATTGAAAATAACAGAAAAGAGTGTTGTTTGATATTTTATATTTATTTTTTAATTGATCAAACGACATCAATATACCTCCTTCAAAACAATCACCTATATATTTAATCCCCTTTTGGAACCAATTATGTAAAAGTTTATTATCCATTGTAAAAGGAATAAGCCTATTTTGAATTAAAGTTATTTTTGCTAATAAGGATTTCTTTATCTCATCATCCATATTTACCTTATTCCATAAATCAATCAAGTGTCTTAATGTAGGAGATTATTTTTTTTCCCGTATCCATTTGGATTCCCATTTATATATAAAATCTTCTGGTATATTTTCTCCTATCTTATCTAGTTCTATTCTAATCCATGCCAGTTTTCCTTCATCAAAAAAAAGATGCAATAAATCTAAGTTGATTTGCTTTATAATAATTCTTAAAATTTGCAAGTTGTAACCCTCCTAAATCAAATTTCCATGTCAATTTTTCCAATGATATTATTGACATCTTTCCTTTCCAAAGAAATTTCCTTACATATTTATTCAGTTTTTGAAAAAAACTTCTGTGGTAATTGTATTGGTAAAGTTTGGAATAAATATTGCAATCTAGGAAATGTATTCATTTTTACAGCATTAACTCTACCTATTAATGTTATTGGTAACATCATCCATTTATCAAGATCCTCTTTTTTTTAATAATGGAAAATAATTTTGTTTATATAAATTTTTAACATCATTATCAACTCTAATACCTAAATATTTTATCCCATTTATTGACCATCGAAATTGAGTTACTGATCAACATTGATTATAATTTCCTTTGGTAAGGGGTAAAGTTTCACTTTTATCCCAATTTACTTTATACCCTGATACTTTCCCATATTCTTCCAATCTAAAAGATAATCTTTGCAAAGATTGCAATGGGTTTGTTAAATAAATAAAAATATCATCAGCAAATAAATTAATCTTATATTCTTCTTGATTAACTCTAAAACCCCCAATGTCTGAATCTGTTCTAATTCATTCAGCTAATGGTTCTATTGCCAATACAAATAAAGCAGGTGATAATGGGCAGCCTTGTCTAGTTGACCTGGTTAAGCAAAATGGTTTTGAAATCTGACCATTTGTAACTACTTTAGCTTGAGGATTAGTATTTAAGGCTTGAGGATAAGTATTCATTGTATAAAAGATTTTCCTAACTCATATTTTTCCAATACCTTAAATAAAAACTCCCATTCCAATCTATCAAATGCTTTTTCTGCATCCAAAGCAACTGCCACACTCATACTCATATCTCTTTTTTGCGCCAAATGAATTATACTAAGTAACCGGGTTATATTATCCATTGATTGTCTGTTTTTAATAAAACTTGTTTGATCCATATGTATTAATTTTGGTAAATATTTAGATATTCTATTAGATAAAATTTTTGCTATTATTTTATAATCTGTATTCAACAAAGAAATAGGCCTATATGATGTTGGTTTTAAAGGATCTCTTTTTTTTTGGCAATACAGTTATGATCGCTGTTCATAACAAAAGATTGTGGGAGTTTATGCGTTTTTCCACGTGATATATTAATTCCATAAAAGGAGGAATTAATAAATCTTTAAATTTTTTATAAAATTCAGGAGGAAAACTATCTTCTCCTGGGGATTTATTACTCTGAAGTGATCCTAAAGCTTATTCAACCTCTTTTAATGTAAAGGGCATATCTAATCCTTTCTGTTCTTCCAAATTTAATTTTGGAAGGGTTATTTGTGATAAAAATTTATCTATCTCAGCAATCTTATTTTGTGATTCTGATTGATATAGTTCAGTATAAAAATTTTTTTAAATTTCATTAATTTCTAAAGGTTTATAAGTAACCTTATTTACACTTGTTCTAATTGCATTTATTGTTTTAGAAGCCTGTTCTGTTTTCAACTGCCAAGCAAGAATCTTATGTGATCTTTCACCTAATTTGTAATATTTCTGTTTAGTTCTCATAATTACTTTTTCTGTACAATATGTCTGGAGTGTATTATATTGTAGTTTTTATTAACAAGTTGTCTTCGTTTTTCTTCTGTCATATATCTTTGAGATTCTTTTTCTAACTTTATGTGATCTTTTTCCAATTGATCTATTTCTGCATGTATTCCTTCTTAATTTTAGGTGTATAACATAATCTGACCCCTTAAATATGCTTTCATCGCTTCCCATAGTACAATTTTATCCTCAACTGAATGTAAATTTGTATCCAAAAAAAATTGTATCTGTTTTTTCATAATATCACAAAAATCTTGACATTTTAATAAAATTGAATTAAATCTCCATCTATAGATCGATTCCTCCTTATCCTTCATTATCATTGTCATTATCAAGGGGGAATGATCTGACAGTATTCTTGCTTTATATTCCACACTTTTCACTCTATCTTGAATATTTTTTGATAATAAAAAAAATCAATCCTTGAGTAAGTTTTATGTCTATTTGAATAAAATGAATAATTTCTTTCTCCTGGATTAATTTTTCTCCATATATCAAACAGGTTTTAATCTTTCAATAATGATAAAGTTAGTTTTATTACTTTTGATTTTGCAGCAACTTTAGTCGACCTATCCAAAACTGGATCTAAACAAAAATTAAAGTCTCCACCTATTAATATTTTATCATGTGCATCAGCCAAGTTCAAAAAAACTTCTTGTATGAATTTTGCATCATTTTCATTTGGTGCATAAATGTTCATAAAAGTCCATAATTCTGAAAAAGATTGACAATGTATAATCACGTATCTCCCCACAGAATCAATTACTACATTTTGTATTTTAATTGGTAAAGTTTTATTAACCAAAATTGCAACTCCTCTCGATTTTGAATTGAATGAAGTTGCAATGACATTTCCAACCCAATCTCTCTTTAATTTCTTATGTTCTGTTTCTGTTAAATGTGTTTCTTGTAAAAAAGCTATATCTCCTTTCATTTTCTTAATATATGTTAAAACTCTTTTTCTGTTCACAGGTCCATTATGTCCATTAACACTAAAACTTTAAAAAATTAAGTAAATTAATCATTCATAATACCTTGGGAACTCTTTAAAATTCTCCATGTTGCTATGAGTCTCTCCCCAACCATCCAGGCAAAAAAAGAAGAAAAATAGAAGAAAGGTAACTAATATATAAGAAAAAAAACCAAAATACGCCCCCCCCCCACTAATGTTGCGAATAAAAAGAACACAACATTACCCCCCCCCCCCCATTTTACGGGTCATGGCAATCGCCATGATTGTACACGTGAAACTCGCAGGCATCGATCAGGAGCTCCTCCAGCTCCCCCGCAAATATATATATATATTAGTGAAGAAAAAAAATAATTAATGTCTCTACTCTCAATTAATACTCCTCAACCATTTTTTTTCCTTATAAATGTCCGTCAAGTCCAACCTTGTTTCAGTCTTCATCATTAGTCCATTTCATTTCTATAATTCTTTACTCCTCTTTGTGGACATCAGGTAATTCTTGTACAAATTTCTCCACTTTCCGGTAGTCAACGAAAAATATTCTTTCTTCATTATCCAGGAAAATTATCAATTTTGCTGGATAGCTCAATAAAAATTTATAGCCCTTTTCCCATAAAGATTTTTTCACTGGATTAAATTCCTTCCGCCTCTTCAGAAGATCATAACTTAAGTCTGGACTTAAAAAAAAGCTCTTTTCCCTTCTATTATCAATGGTCCATTTCTCTTTTTAGCACCTTGAGTAGCTGCCTTCAAGATCATTTCTTTATCTTGGTACCTTAAGCATTTAAGGCAAATTGATCTTGGATTTTGATCTTGTTGAGGTCTTGGTCTTGAAGCTCTGTGTGCTCTTTCAATTTCAATTACTTGGCTTCCTTCTTTCATTTCCAACATTTTCGGAATCCATTCTTGAAAGAATTCTATTGGATTTTTTCCCTCTGTACCTTCCATAAGACCAACAACTTTAATATTATTTTGTCTACTAGAGTTTTCAAGCGCATCTATTTTTTCCAACATCTGTTTTCTTTCTATTGTCCAGGCAAGATTATTGTCCTCTATCTTATCTATTCTTTCAGTGTTTTCTTCCACTTTTACTTCCATCTCTTTAACTTTATTATCCATCTTCTTTTGTTTTTCCACCACATTATCGAGGGTATTCTGCATCCTTCTTATATCTGTTCTTATAGCTTTTAATTCATTCATCATATATATCAGGATATCTCTTGTGTCTCCTTTAATCTCCTCCTTCTTTTCCTCTTCTTCTTCCTCTGTATTTCCCAAAGAGTCTGATTCCACTTCCGATTCACTTCCAGCCGTCGTTGGGATTTGTAGTTTTGTTAATATCTGTTCATGCATACTTGTTTCTTCGCACATGCGTTGTTCTTGCCGTTTCTTCTTGGAGACCGCCGGCATGGCCGCAACTTCCTGTCCCGCATCATCGGAAGTGCCATGCACTTCGCCGGGAGGAGATCCAACTTGAGTCCGAGGCTTCGCCGAGACGGTTAGGCCTTCTTCGAAGTAGTAGCTTTCTTCGGTTTCGGTTTAGGAGCCATATCCAAAAACAATCCTGAGTTACATATAGTTTCTAGTAGGTATTTGTTAACTCTTCTTCATTTAAACCCTATTTCATTACTTTTTACGGGGGAGCTGGATTCCCAACGTCTCGATCCTACGTCATCACATGACGCCCCCCAGAAAGAATTCTAAGGGACTGGATATCGGAGTATTTGGACGGACATAAACTCATTAAGGATAGTCATCATGGCTTCGTGCTTGATAGGTCGTGCCTCACCAATCTTATAGAGGCTTCTGAGGAAGTTACCAGGAAAGCGGATGAAGGAAAAGCAGCGGATGTTGCCTACGTGGACTTTAGCAAGACATTAGACAAGGTCCCAAATGGGAGGCTGGTCAAAAAGGTTCAGCCGGTGGGCATTCAAGAAGAGGCAGTAAATTGGATTAACATTGGATTTGTGGGAGAAGTCAGAGAGTGGTAGTGGAGGATTGCTTCTCTGAGTGGAGGCCTGTGACTAGTGGAGTGCCACAGGGATCGGTGCTGGGTCCATTGTTGTTTGTCGCCTGTATAGATGATCTGGATGATAACGTGGTTAACGGGATCAGCAAAATTGCGGATGACACCGAGACTGGGGGTGTAGTGGACAGCGAGGAAGACTATCGTGGCCTGCAGAGGGGTCTTGGGCAAGCTGGAAAAATGTCGAATGGAATCCAATGCAGACAGGGGCAAGCTTTTGCACTTCAAAAAGACAAACCAGGGTCGGTCTTGCACAGTGAACAGGAGGGCACGGAAGAATGTGGCAGGACAAAGGGAACACAGGTCCACAATTCATTGAAAGTGGCGTCACAGGTGGATAGGGTCGTAAAGAAAGCTTTTGGCCCACTGGCCTTTGTAAATCAGAATACTGAGGACAGGAGATGGGATGTTATGTTGAAGTTGTACAAGACGTTGGTGAGGCCTAATTTGGAGTGTTGAGTGCAGTTTTGGTCACCGACCTACAGGAGAGATGAGAATAAGGTTGAACGAATACAGGGAAAATTTACAAGGATGTTGCCGGGTCTGGGGGACCCGAGTTATAAGGAAAGGTTGAAGGGATTAGGACTTTATTCCTGGGGATATAGAAGATACAGAATTCTGAGCGGTACGGAGAGGGTGAGTGCAAACAGGCTTTTTCCACTGAGGTTGGGTGGGCCGACAACCAGAGGTCGTGGGTTAAGGGTGAAAGATGAAAAGTTTAAGGGAAACATGAGGAGAAACTTCTTCACTCAGAGGGTACTGAGGGCTATGGCACAGGTCGATGCGAGTAGGTAGTTTAATTGGTTTTGGGACAGTCTAGATGGGCTGAAAGGACTATTTCCGACTCTATGACTCATAATACAAACTGTGGATAACAGAAAGATAAATACAAAATGGTTATATTAAATACATAGTCCAAAGCAAGTCATGAGGTGGTGTTCATGGGTTCAATGTCCGTGCAGAAATCCGATGGCAGAGGGGAAGAAGCTGTTCCTGAATCGCTGAGTGTGTGTCTTCAGGCTCCTGTACCTCCTTCCTGATGGCAGAGGGGAAGAGGCTGTTCCTGAATCGCTGAGTGTGTGTCTTCAAGCTCCTGTACCTCCTCCCTGATGGCAGAGGGAAAGAAGCTGTTCCTGAATCGTTGCGTGTGTGTCTTCAGGCTCCTGTACCTCCACCCTGATGGCAGAGGGGAAGAAGCTGTTCTTGAATCGTTGAGTGTGTGTCTTCAGGCTCCTGTACCTCCTCCCTGACGGTAACAGTGAGAAGTGGGCAGTCACAGAGTACAGCTCAGAAACAGGCCTTTTGGCCCATCTAGTCCATGCCAAAACCATTTAAACTGTGTAATCCCATCAGCCTGAAGTGGGACCATTGCCCTCCAGACCCCTACTACCAAACTTCTCTCAAACATCGAAATGCCCTCGCGCTGGGCAGCTTGTCCCACACTCTCTCCACCCTCTGAGTGAAGAAGTTTCCCCCCATGTTCCTCTTGAGCTTCTCACCTTTCACCCTTAACCCATGACCTCTGTTTGCAGTCTCACCCAGCCTCAGTGGGGAGAAAGCCTGCTTGCATTAACCCTAACCATACCCCTCGTAATTTTGTACACCTCTATCAAATCTCCTGGGTTGTGGGGGTCCTCAATGACGGATGCCGCCTTTTTGAGGCACCGCTCCCTGAAGACGTCCTGGACACTACGGAGACTGGTGCCTGTGAGGGAGCCGACTGAGTTTACAAACTCTCGGCAGAGAGACCCCCACCCCCACCGGTCAGAACACTCTCTACCCATAAACCTGTAGATATTTGCCAGTGTCTTTGGTGAGAGGTTCAGCGTCGCTGGATTCTAATTCCGAGACTCCCTCCTTACCAGGAATGCACAGTTCGAGCAAGAATCACAGGGGGCTTTCCGATATCCTGTTAAGTTAATAAATTACATTAATAACATGTCAGGGCAATTAATAACATTCAGCCCGCCGGTAAGCATTAGGAAAGGGGAGAGCTGTGGCTTCCTGCGGTGAGTTAAAGAGGCCGCCGTTGCCCCCGCCTCCTTTCCACCTGGGCAAGTTCCCCGACCTCGGGATAAAACGGCGCTCCCAGCCGGAGACGGATCCCGCTTGAGCTCGACGGTGTGGAGCTGGCGGACGATGAGGACAACGGCGGCGAAGGCTGCAGGACCAAAGAGGTTCCCCGGCCGTCCTGCACCGGACCCTGACCCAAGATCTGCCCCCGCCGCCGTGTTTGTGTACCAAAGCCACACACAGGCGTTCTGCATTAACTATCACACCCGACTACCACCAGCACTCGCGGTAACAAGAATCCACACTCAGCAGCCTCCTACAGCCGCCACATGCGGCCCGCTGGACCAATAGCGAACCGGGATGGCACCCTGACTTCCGCCCCGAGCCGGTGCCGCCCAGTCCCGGAGTCGGTTTTCGGGCCCGTTTATCACCGACGGCGTGGACCAGCCGGTGAGATACATTGTGGCACCGCGTTCCATGGAATGAGATACATTGTTGCGCCGCGTTCCATGGAATGAGATACATTGTTGCACCGCGTTCCATGGAATGAGATACATTGCCACGTCACGTTCCCTGGAATGAGATACATTGTCACGTCACGTTCCGCCCGCTGAGATACATTGTGACGCCGCGTTCCGCCCGCTGAGGCCGGCCTCCCAGGTAAGACTGTCTCACTCAGCCCCTGCGATGTATAACCGTATCCCTGCCTGGCTAACGTGGTGGCTGCGCGTAGCGACGTGAGCTGGTCTGGTGCCCGCTTGTGAGTTCGATCCCACCCACCCACCCGTCAGAATTTCCCTCTAGCGTTCCTCCCTGTCTCAAAGTCCAGCGTCTGATTTGTTCCCCACCCCCACCCCACTGTTACTCTTTATTGGAGGAACTCAGCAGGTCGGGCAGCATCCGTGGAAACGAGCGGTCAACGTTTCGGGCCCGAGACCCTTCGTCAGGACTGGAGAGGGGGCAGGGGCCCTATAAAGAAGGTGGGGGGGAGGGTGGAAGGTGCCAGGTGAAAAACCAATCGGAGGAGAGAGCAAGAGGTGGGGGAGGGGAAGCAGGGAGGGGATAGGCAGGAGAGGTGAAGAAGGAATGTAAGGGGAAAGCACTATGGGTAGTAGAAGAAGGCAGAGTCATGAGAGAGGTGATGGGCAGCTGGAAGAGGAGGCAGAGTGAAAGTGGGATGGGGGAAGGGAGAGGGAGGGGTTTACCAGAAGTTGGAGAATTCTACGTTCATACCAAGGGGCTGGAGACTACCCAGATGGTATATGAGGTATTGTTCCTCCAACCGAAGTTCGGCCTCATCTTGGCAATAGAGGAGGCCGTGTATGGACATATCCGAACGGGAATGTGAGGGAGAGTTGAAGTGGGTGGTGACCGGGAGATCCTGTCTGTTCTGACGGACGGAGTGGAGGTGCTCGACGAAGCGGTCCCCCAATCTGCATCGGGTCTCGCCGGATGCAATAGATGACCCCAACAGACTCACAAGTGAAGAGTTGCCTCACCTGGAAGGACTGTTTGGGGCCCTGAATGGTGGTAAGAGAGGAGGTGTAGGGACAAGGGTCGCTCTTGGCCTTGCAGAGATAAGTATCAGGTGGGAGATCTGTGGGGAGGGACGTGTGGACCAGGCAGTCACGGAGGGAATGATCCCTGCAAAAAGCAGAGAGGGGTAGGGAGGGAAAGATGTGCTTGGTGGTGGGGTCCTGTTGAAGGTGGCGGAAGTTGCGGAGGATAATATGTTGGATCTGGAGGCTGGTGGGGTGGTAGGTGATACGTCTCCACTGTATGTCATTGACAATAAACCTGATCCTGATTCAGAACAGTACAGAAACAGGCCCTTCAGCCCGCAGAGCCTGTACCTACCACAAAGCCAATTTACAGCCTTTGCTGTCGAAGCTGTGAGCTTCACACCAGCGAGGAATTCCACGTACCCGGAAGTGGACAGTGAGTCATAGAACCATACAGTACAGAAACAGGCCCATTGGCACATCTAGTCCATGCTGAATTATTAAACTGCCTACTCCCATCAACCTGCACTGGAACCATCGCCCTCCATACCCCTGCCGTCCACGTACCAATCCAAACTTCTCATAAACTTTGAAACCGAGCTCGCATGCACCACCTGTGCTGGCAGCTCATTCCACACTTTCACCACCCAAGCAGCCATGTAGGCCCATACGAACAAAAGGGGTCCCAGAATTCTGTTAAGTCCAAAGCTCTCACACTTCTGTTTTAACAAGCCACCCAGAAGCAGCTCCCTGAGCAACGCACACGTAACGCTGGAGGAATTCAGCAGGTCAGCTAGCATCTGTGGAGAGGATTAAACATGACGCTTTGGGCCGTGGCAGGTTAGAATTATAGAGTCACAGAAACAGCCCCTCTAGTCTGTGCCGAAACCATTTAACCCGCCCACTCCCATCAACCTGCACCAGGACCATACCCCTCCCATCCACGTACCCGTCCAAACTTCTCTTAAACTTTGAAACCGAGCTCGCACGCACCACTTGTGCTGGCAGCTCATTCCCCGCTCTCACCACCCTCTGAGTGAAGAAGTTTCCCCTCATGGTCCCCTTAAACTTTTCACCTTTCACCCTTAACCTCTGGTTGTAGTCCCACCCAACCTCAGTGGAAAAAGCCTGCTTGCATTTACCCTATCTATACCCCTCATAATTTTGTATACCTCCATCAAATCTCCTCTCTGTCTTCTACGTTCTAAAAAGTACAGTCCTAACTTATTCAAACTTTCCCTATAACTCAGGCCCTCGAGTCCCAGCGTCATCCTTGTGCATTTTCTCTGCACTCTTTCAATCTTATTGACATCCTGCCAGAGGGCTAGAAAATTGAAAATGTCACTCCACTCTTTAAAAGGGGAGGGAGACGGAAGAAAGGAAATTAATGGCCGGTTAGCCTGACTTCAATGTTGGCAAGATGTCAAAGTCTATTATTAAGGATGAGATTCTGGGGCACTTGGAGGCATGTGACAGACAGGCCAAAGTCAGCATAGTTTCCTTAAGGAGAGACCGTGGCTGTCAAATCTGTTTTGGAATTCTTTGAAGAAATAACGAAAAAGACTCGGCTCATGTTGTGCACTTTCAGTTGACGAGCTGCCGCACACGAGGCTGCTGAACGAGTTACGAGCCCATGCTATTGCAGGAAAGATAAAGCATCGACTGTTCGGCAGGAGGCAAAGAGTGGGAATAAAGGGAACCCTTTTCTAGTTGCCTGCCGGTGACTAGTGGTGTGGGGCTCCTGATTAGTAAGGGCTTCAAGTGGCAGGAGAACAGGGTTGATGGAGAGGCAGAGCAGAGCTGATGGGCTGAGTGGCCCATTCCTGCCCCGATGTCTTCTGTTCCGCTTCCGCAGGAGGCTGAAAAGAATTCGGCAGGTCTCACACGCCCTCTGCCCGTGAGCACAGAAGCGGCAGAGAGCCGCGGGCACAGCTCAGCTTTCTGCCTCGGTACAACCACCAGTGTCGCCCAATACCCCACCCACCGGGGGGGGGGGCCTCTCTTTTCTGCCCCCTCCTGCTGAGCAGCAGGTACAAAAGCCCAACAGCGCGTACCAGTGGGGCTCGAGGACAGCTTCTACCCCGCCGTTGCCGGGCTTCTTGCACGGTCCGGTAGATTCTTGGCCTCACGATCTACCTCGTTCGTAACCTTGTATCACCTACATTCACGGCACTTTTCTCTGCCGCCATTGCACTTCGTTCTGCTTCGGCTGGGGCGCCGGACGGCGCGGGTCGGTGTGAACGGCCCGGGAGTTAAATTGCAAAGTGAGCTTTGTTGACTCGATCCCCTAAACTGGTTTGGTTGAGTCTACCTTCAAAAATATCAATGTCAGAAACATTGCGCAGGTCTGGCGGCAGAAGATTCCACTCTCTCGTCGATCTTGGGTAGAGGGAGTCCTGGTGGCAAATCTCGGTGAATGAAGGGGTTTCCAGTGCGCCAGGTCCAGTTTGCTGTGGAGTTGTGCTGACCCTGTGACGGATTTGGATGTCTGGTGGAGTGTTGTTGGGAACTCCTTTGAAAGTGGAGATGAACCGTAGTTCAGTGCGTCGGTTCCCGTTGAAGGTTAGAGGGCACGTCGGTGACCCTGGACTTCCCGCTGTAGTCGTCCAGCACAAAGCCAGCGGCGCGGCGTCGGATTCTTTCGACGGACTTGTCATTGTTGGCTCGCTGGGGATCCCGCACAGCCGTGCAATACTCGAGCTTTGGACGGACGAGCGTCTTGCACGCCGTGACCTTGACGGATTCGCTACGGGAGCAGGGGTTTCTTCGCAGGATTCCCAGCGTTCTGTTTGTGTTGGCTGTGATCTGATTGATGTGGCATGCCCAGTTGAGATCCTGGCTGCACCAAGACACGGGTGGTGGGGGTGTGATGGGCTGAGCTGGGGTCCAGAGTTGAACCCCCCCCCCCCGTGAACTATGCTGCCGACGAGAGAGAAGGTGGGGAGGGAGGCAGGGAGGCATCCTGCTGCAGATGCTGATAATGAGAGAGAGAGAGAGAGAGAGAGAGAGAATGATTTAGTATTGTGGCTGCTTCAGTAATTGTTTACTTTTGCTCCAACGACACTTTGCCTGCGCACAGAGTTACCACTCTGATTGGATGTTAGCATTAACGATAAAGTGGCCACTGACTGTGCAGGCCCTTCAGCCCCCTGATGTCGTGCTGGCATTTTAGCCAACTCTAACGTTAACCTGCCCCCTCCCTTTATCAAAACCTTCCATTTTGCTATCATCCACTTGCCCGTGATGTACGCCTCAATTTTTGAGGTTAAGGAGAGCAGGAGAAGGCCATTCGACCTCTTGATAAATGTCGCCAATGTACGCGGGGCCCTTAGTATTATCCAGGATCCCACACGTCCGTCCGGCATCCTCTCTGACTTTCTACCATCGGGCAGGAGACTCCGATGCATAAAGACTGGACTGGTCAGGGTGGGAAACGGTTTCTTCCCTCAGGCCGTCAGGCTTCTGAACTCCCTGCTGTATCGAATTGCAAGTGTCATCGTTAATCTGTTCTGTACCTGACTATGTTTAATCTGTACACTTCAGTTTGTTGTTTACGCGTAATCCATCCTTACCTTTTATCCTTACCTTCATAAGTTATCGTGTGTTATGTGTACTACTGTGCCTTACACGCTGGTTTGGAGAAATGTTGTCTCGCTCCTATATATGTTAGGTGGTTATATACATTTATATAGTTAAATTACAATAAACTTGACTTGAAACTTGAGTCTCTTTATATCTCTTGATACTGTCCCTGAGATCAGCTTTCATGAATTGTAAACCTGCGACCTTATCCCTATTGGATACAAAGATGTCCCTTCAGAACAGAGATGAGGAGGAATTTCTTTGGCCAGAGGGTGGTGAATCTGTGGAATTTGTTGCTACAGACGGCTGCGGAGGCCAAATCATTGGGTAGATTTAAAGTGGTAGTTGATAGGTTCTTGATTAGTCAGGGTGTCAAAGGTTACGGGGAGAAGACAAGAGAATGGGCTTGAGGGGGATAATAAATCAGTCTTGATCAAATTGCAGAACAGACTCGATGGGCTGAATGGCCTAATTTTGCTTCTATGTCTTACACCCATCCTGCTTGGAAACAGGGCCTTCAGCCCATGGAGTTGCACCTGCAATCAAGGACCCATCTACACCAATCCTATACGAACACCCCCCCACCATTTTACTCTGAGTTTATGGCAGCTCTCAAAGCAGCCCACTAAATCCCACCACCCCACACTCATCTCCCTGTAAACGAACCCCTCTCACACGCCTGTTGGGGGTTAAACCCCCTCATTGCACAGCTGCCCGCAGCCAGCGCCGGAGGCACTGTTATGGAGGAGCAATGCCTGGGGAACCACCAACCTGATGGCATGAATACAGATTACTCCTTCCAGTGGACAAATTCGCCTCCTCCTTCCCCTCCCTTCTCCTATCGCTCTCCTTCTCCAGCCCTTGATGTTTCCCACCCACCTGGCTTCACCCATCACCTTCTCGTAAGTTTACTTCCCCTCCTGCCCCACCTTGTTATTCTGGCATCTTCCCCTTCCATCTCAGTCCTGACTTCAGCCCAATACGTCGACTGTTTATTCATTTCCATAGACGCTGCCTGACCTGCTGGGTTCCTCCTGCTGTTTGTGTGTGTGTTACTCTGAAATACCTCTGTTAGCTGTCGTCGCTGCATGTCCTTTCTCCCCCCGGCTGCCCGGGCACAGACATACCCACCGAACGTCGCCAGGCTGGGCGCTGCAGGCTGTGAGGCTGGAGAAAGCAGTTTACTCAAGCTCGTCGTCAACAGCCAGAGTTCTCTATCCTGGGCCGGAATATGGAGTTCTCCCCACCTTTGAAGCTCCCTCCTCTCCCCGTGCCCATCCCTCCTCCTCTCACAGCCGGGGTTTGTGGCGGAGTTGAAAAGCGGTTTGCTGCACCCTTCAATCATGTACACTTTAAGCTATATTGAGGCTCAAGGAGAATTTAAGTCACATGCCTTTCTATTGCTGGGGGGGGGATGGGGAGACTGTTTGAAATGTAGTTTTGTGAGGAAATATAGATTTGTACGAGTGAAGCATCTTCCTGAAAGCTGAAGAGTAGCCCCACGACCACTTTCACATTCAGTTTGCCCCAGTATGGCCTCTGGCCTCTTTGTAAAGAGATTTGTCCCATGTACCCAGAAAGAGTGTAAAGATTGTCTTTCCCCCGTTCATACAGATCAAATCATCACACAATGCATGGTAAATCAGCAAAACAGAATAGAGTAACAGCGACAGGGAGGTGTCCAGGTAAACGATAAAGTGAAAGATCACAACGAGGTGGGTCGTGAGGCCGACAGTCCGTCTTTTCGTGCAAGAGGTCTGTTCAGGAGTTTGATATGAGGCTGTCCTGGTGGTACATGCTTTCGGGCTTTTGTATCTCCTGCCCGACAGGAAGGGGGAAGAAGGGAGGGTGTCTGGGGGGCAGTTGCGGACTTTGATTCAGCCGGCAGTGAGACAGTCCGTGCTGGCAGAGAAAGATCGGGATGCCGTCTGAGGGAGACTGGGTTCTCGGTAAGCTGGGGTTGAAAGGTGGGACAGACTGGAGGGGCTGAATGGCCTCCAGATGGTAACGCTCTCTCCTGTTTCCGTTTCGCTTCCAGCCGGATGCCTCGGAGCCGAGCGCGATGGACCCGGACATCAGCGTGGAGCTGCAGATCCCCTCGCCGGCGGAGCTGACCCCGGAGCGCGTGAGGGCCGAGCTCTCCCCCGCCTACAACCGCCGGCCCCTCCCCGGCCTCGAGGCGAGCATCGCGGAGGCCTGGGCGGAGCGGCGGCGCCACCAGCCCTGGCTCTTCGACGGCGCCAAGTTCCGCTTCCACTCGGCCGAGCTGCGGGCCGGGCGGCTGCTGCTGCGGTTGGGCCTCACCTCCTACCGGGACTACCTGGGCACGAACTGGTCGCCGCAGGCCCCGGCGCTGCGCCGGCAGGGCCTGGCGGACTGGGGCGACTCCCAGGCCTACCTGGCCGAGCCCCTGGGCGTCGGGGCCGTGCTCCGCACCGCCGACGGTTGCTTCGTCTTCCTCAGGAGGAGCGACCGGGTGGCTGAAGCGCCGGGCAAGCTGGACATCCCGGGCGGGCACCCCGAGCCCAAGGTAGGCACGTGGCGCGGCCGTGGGTCTGCCCTTCCTGCTGACCGCCGGAGGTGGCACCGAGAATTGTCGACGTACCGGGCGGTGTTTTGTGGCAGGAGTTAGTGCAAGTTACACTAAATAATTAGCGCAAAAGCGGACCATTCAGAAATCTGATGGCGGAGGGGACGAAGCTGTTCTTAAAATGTTGAATCTTTTAGCTCCTGTACTTCCTCTCCGGTAACAACAATGAGAAGAGAGCCCGTATTGTGGTCAGTACACACCGGCTGTGGTGAAAAAGGGCACAACAGGGCCTCTTTCACCTCAGACAGTTGAAGAAGTTTGGCACGAGTCCCCAAATCCTACGGCCTTTCTACAGGGGCACAATTGAGAGCATTCTGACTGGCTGCATCACTGCCCGGTACGGGAACCGTACCTCCCTCAATCGCAGGACTCTGCAGGGAGTGGTGCGGACAGCCCAGCGCATCTGTAGATGGGAACTTCCCACCATTCAGGGCATTTACAGAGACAGGTGTGTAAAAAGGGCCCGAAGGGTCACTGGGGACCTGAGTCACCCCAACCACCATCTGCCACCATCCGGGAAACGGTACCGCAGCATAAAAGCCAGGACCAACAGGCTCCGGGTCAGCTTCTCCCACCAGGCCGTCAGACTGATTAATTCATGCTGACACATACTCTTTACTATAAAGTACTATAAACTGCACATTCCACACTTAGATGGGGATGTAATGTAAAGATTTTTACTCCTAATGTATGTGAAGGGTGTAAGAAACATTCAATTCAATTCAATTCCTACCGATCAGTGTCCATGGCCTGCGGGCTCTCGGCCCATGATGGGACCATGTAGAGGGTGCAGTCGGATGACCTGGAGATATGCTCTTTCAAAAGACCGACGTAGACGTGGGCAGCTCGGACTTTCCAAGCTGGCGCGGAGAAAGTTCAAGCTGAATTGTCATTCAACCATACACGTGTATACAGCCAAACGAAACATTGTTCCTCGGGGGCCAAGGTACAAAACACTAAGCGTACAGTCACACACAGCGCGATAGCGCATGCAGCCACAAAAATAACACTAGCACAAGTTCCTGAGGAGCGCGGCCTGAAGATTGATGGGGATGTAGGCCTGGAGCTGCGTTTCCGCAAGAGCCAGCGCGCAGCGGTTTCTCATCTCAACCGGGTCAGCAGGCGAAGGCAGATCAGCTCGTTACCCCGGGAACGAGCACTGGAGAGCAGCACAGAGGGGCAGTCCCCCAATCCAGCGCATCTGCGGCACCCCATTATTCATCGAGAGTGGCGCCGTGCCCCCCCCCCCCCCCAAATTTAATCCAGGGACAGTTTACGTCTTTGGGAAACCCACGCGGTCACGGGGAGAACGTACAGACTCCTTACAGGCAGCAGCGGGAATTGAACCTGGGTCGCCGGCACCGTAAACGGCTGTGCTGACCGCTACGCTACCACAGTGGCCTCTCGCAAGAAGCAAGCTGCCTTGCCTCAGTTTGCCCCAAGCAGCCACGTAATGGCTGGCTCTCCCACCTACGAGCTGTTCCCTGGCGGGGTGGGTAGCGGGGAACGCGCACACGCTGAGGCTAATTCAAGCAAAAAAAAGCATGAATCACAGTGAGAGTTAAATAGTTAAAACAAGCAGTGCAAAGATAGGAAGTAAAACAAGTAGTGAGGTTGTGTTCATGGGTTCAGAACTCGGATGGCAGACGGGAAGAAGCTGTTCCTGAATCGCTGAGTGTGTGCCCTCAGGCTCCTGTACCTCCTCCCTGATGGCAGAGGGGAAGAAGCTGTCCCTGAATCGTTGAGTGTGTGTCTTCAGGCTCCTGTACCTCCTCCCTGATGGCAGAGGGGAAGAAGCTGTTCCTGAATCGTTGAGTGTGTGTCTTCAGGCTCCTGTACCTCCTCCCTGATGGTAGTAATGGGAAAGGGGGCATGTCCTGGGTGATGGGGGTCCTTAATGATGGATGCTGACTTTTTGAGGCATTGCTCCTTTGCCAGTGCCCATGATGGAGCTGACTGAGTTTACAACTCTCTGCAGTTTATTCCGATCGTGCGCAGTAGATTCCCCCCCCCCCCCACCCACTCCCATGCCAGACGGTGATGCAGACAGTTGGAATGTTTTCCACGGTACGTCTGTAGAAATTTGCAAGTGTCTTTGGTGACAAACCAAATCTCCCCAAACTCCCAATGAGATATAGCCACTGCCCTGCCTTCTTTGTGTCTGCATCGGGTTAGATCCTCAGAGATATTGACACCCAGGTAACTTGAAACTGCTCACTGTGTGTGTGTGTGTGTGTGTGTGTGTATCATGTCTGTGAATGTGTGTATTGCTCTGTGTGTGTGTGTCTGAGTTTGTGTGTATCAGTGTCTGTGAATGTGTGTGTCTCTGAGTTTGTGTTTGTGTGTATCAGTGTCTGTGAATGTGTGTCTGTGTATCTGTGTGTGTGTATCTGTCTGAGTTTGTGTGTATCAGTGTCTGTGTGTGTGTGTGTGTCTGAGTTTGTGTGTATCAGTGTCTGTGAATGTGTGTGTCTCTGAGTTTGTGTTTGTGTGTATCAGTGTCTGTGAATGTGTGTCTGTGTATCTGTGTGTGTGTATCTGTCTGAGTTTGTGTGTATCAGTGTCTGTGAGTGTGTGTGTGTCTGAGTTTGTGTGTATCAGTGTCTGTGAATGTGTCTGTGTGTGTGTGTGTGTGTGTGTGTCTGTGTGTCTCTGTACTATTTCCCTGTATATATTTATTAATGATGAGTAAAATTGACTCTTGACCTGTCACTGAAGGAAGCGTCGAGTGGCCCCCTCCTCTCTGATTTACGGAAGGTGCCCCCACTCCGGCAGGAACACTGACCGCATGCTGTTACCTCCTTTACAGGCCGCCGCGGGCGACGTTCCGGAGGAGTCGATCCAGCTGGAGCACCTGTCGGCCGAGCTGGTCATCCGGGAGCTCTTCGCCTCCGTTTTGGGAGAGATTCGCGACGAGGTACTGCTCCGGGCCCGGCTCGCCGGCTCCGTTCGGCCCCTTCCCGTGGTGCTAGCCTTCTCATCGAAGTTGGGCTTGCTGGCATTTGCCCCAGCGCGGCTGCTCCGAGAAGCGTACCAGCAGCAGCGCGGGCCTGCTACGCGGTGTTGGCTAGAAATTAAACTTAAAATCTGCACAATTTGTTTACAAGGAAACTGAATCAGGACCCAAAAGAAAGCCAAGTCCTCTATGGGGAGGCGTGTGCCATTGAGTTTGATCCTAAACTCAAACGGAAAGATGAGGGGTTTCTCATTGAAACCAACTGAATATTGGCCCGGATGGAGTGGGTGTGGAGAGGATGTTTCCTATAGTGGGGGAGTCTAGGACCAGAGGACACGGATAGAGTGGATGTGGAGAGGATGTTTCCTATAGTGGGGGAGTCCAGGACCAGAGGACACAGATAGAGTGGATGTGGAAAGGATGTTTCCTATAGTGGGGGAGTCTAGGACCAGAGGACACAGAGAGAGAGGATGTGCACAGGATGTTTCCTGTAGTGGGGGAGTCTAGGACCAGAGGACACAGATAGAGTGGATGTGGAGAGGATGTTTCCTATCGTGGGGGAGTCTAGGACCAGAGGACACAGATAGAGTGGATGTGGAGAGGATGTTTCCGATGGTGGGGGAGTCTAGGACCAGAGGACGCAGATAGAGTGGATGTGGAGAGGATGTTTCCTGTGGTGGGGGAGTCTAGGACCAGAGGACACAGACAGAGTGGATGTGGAGAGGATGTTTCCTGTGGTGGGGGAGTCTAGGACCAGAGGACACAGATAGAGTGGATGTGGAGAGGATGTTTCCTATAGTGGGGGAGTCTAGGACCAGAGGACACAGAGAGAGAGGATGTGCAGAGGATGTTTCCTGTAGTGGGGGAGTCTAGGACCAGAGGACACAGATAGAGTGGATGTGGAGAGGATGTTTCCTATAGTGGGGGAGTCTAGGACCAGAGGACACAGAGAGAGAGGATGTGCAGAGGATGTTTCCTGTAGTGGGGGAGTCTAGGATCAGAGGACACAGATAGAGTGGATGTGGAGAGGATGTTTCCTGTAGTGGGGGAGTCTAGGACCAGAGGACACAGATGGAGTGGATGTGGAGAGGATGTTTCCTATTGTGGGGGAGTCTAGGACCAGAGGACACAGATAGAGTGGATGTGGAGAGGATGTTTCCGATGGTGGGGGAGTCCAGGACCAGAGGACACAGATAGAGTGGATGTGGAGAGGATGTTTCCTATGGTGGGGGAGTCTAGGACCAGAAGACACAGACAGAGTGGATGTGGAGAGGATGTTTCCTGTGGTGGGGGAGTCTAGGACCAGAGGACACAGATAGAGTGGATGTGGAGAGGATGTTTCCAATAGTGGGAGAGTCTAGGACCAGAGGACACAGATAGAGTGGATGTGGAGAGGATGGTTCCTATAGTGGGGTAGTCTAGGACCAGAGGACACAGACAGAGTGGATGTGGAGAGGATGTTTCCAATAGTGGGAGAGTCTGGGACTGGAGGACACATTCTCGGAACAGAAGGGCGTCCCTTTAGTGAAGGGGTGCAATTCAGAAGAATGACGGGGGAGCCTCATTGAAGCCTATCAAATGTTGAAAGGCCTCCATAGAGTGGATGTGGAGAGGATGTTTCCTATAGTGGGGGAGTCTAGGACCAGAGGACACAGATAGAGTGGATGTGGAGAGGATGTTTCCTATGGTGGGGGAGTCTAGGACCAGAGGACACAGATAGAGTGGATGAGGAGAGGATGTTTCCTGCGGTAGGGGAGTCTAAGACCAGAGGACACAGCCTCAGTCTAGAGGGACGTCCTTTTAGAACGGAGATGAGGAGGAATTTCTTTAGCCAGAGAGTGGTGAATCTGTGGAATGTGTTGCTGTGGGCCCATGTCAGACAGAGGTTGTCAGGCTCTTAATTGGCCAGGGCAGGAAGGGATACGGGGAGAAGGCGGGAGATTGGGGCTGAGGGGGGAAATGGATCAGCCATGCACGAGCGGACTCAATGGGCCAAATGGCCTAATTCTATTCCTAATAGTCTAAACCGGAATAAGGCTGGGGAAGGGGAAGGTGTGCGAGGTGGCTGGTAACACCGGACAACAAGTTTTTTTTTTGAAAGTTGCTTCCTTGGAAAATTTTTCTGGCTATGACAGTCCGCTTGAAGCTGAGCACAAACATAATTCCAGACAACTTGTATCACGTAGGAATTTGGAGAAACGAGAACTTATGTTGAATATAACGTGTTTGATTGCATGGTGGTGCTGACGCTTTGCAATAGTTTGGCTAAGCCAGAGATATTTTGTTGATGATTTTCACTTGTACTCAGTGTCTGAGGCTTCTCGCTGAAGTGTCCAACAATAATCAGCCAGCACTGATGGATTCCAGTTTCTCTGTGACCACCGCAGTTATAAGGGAAGCCAGTCCTGATGAAGGGTCTCTGCCTGAAACATCGACTGTTTATCCCCCTCCACGGATGCTGCCTGACCTTCTGAGATCCCCCCGCATTTTGTGTTGCCCTGGATCTCCAGCATCTGCTGATTTTCTCCTGAATGCTGAAAGGTTCAGCTAACATGGACTTGGAGAGGGTGTTTCCAGTAGTGAGAGAGCCTAGGACCAGTGGGCACAGCCTGAGAATATAAGAAGAGAGACGAAGGGGAGGGTGGCGAATCTGTGGAAATTGTTGCCACAGACGGCCGTGGAGGCCAAGTCGTTGGGTGTATTTAAAGCGGAGAAGCGATAGGTCCTCGATTAGTCAGGGCATCAAAGGTTACGGGGGAGGATGGCGTTGAGAGGGGAAAATAAATTGTCCGTGGAGTGATAGTGCAGACTTGCTGGGCCAAATGGCCTAATTCTACTCTTTTGCCTTGTGTGTGATGGCCAGCTGGGGTAATAACACTGACATAAGATAGAGAAACATAAATACATCAGAAATAATCTTCTGCTGAGTTCCGCATGTGCGGTGCGGACAAGGAGAAAATAGGTCTGTAATGTTCTTCGTCTTTGTCTCTGTCCCCCTCCCCTCGTCAGGTTAATCTCCCCTTGGACAGTTTAAGCCGGCCCGTGCTGCTGGGAATTGTGCGGAACAACAGGAGCGCCGGGAGAGCCAGCGCAGAGTTCTATGTCAGGTACGGACGTGTCTGGCTTTTGAGTATTGTATTTCCACCCCCTCCCCTTGCCGGGTGGGGGGGGTGGTCGGATACACAGTCGTCCAAGTCCCACTGCCTACCGATCCCACTTTGAAAGGGAAAGTTTTAAAAATTAACTTCCCACTGTGCGTCAAAACATACGGCAGACCGTGTTGTTTTTGCGTCGCCGACTAACACGAGTCCAACGCGATGTGACTCTCGGCTTCAGCCGCAGGCGCTAGTCTTGGGAAAACCACCAAACGTGGGAAGTCTCCTTTTTGTTTTTTTATTCAAGAATCTTTTTATATTTACTTTATTCCATAAATCAATCAAGTGTCTTAATGTAGGAGATTCTTTTTTTTCCCGTATCCATTTGGATTCCCATTTATATATAAAATCTTCTGGTATATTTTCTCCTATCTTAACCAATTCTATTTTAATCCATGCTGGTTTTTCTTCATCAAAAAAAGACGTCATAAATCTAAGTTGATTTGCTTTATAATAATTCTTCAAATTTGCAAGTCGTAACCCTCCTAGATCAAATTTACATATCAATTTTTCCAATGATATTCTTGACATCTTACTTTTCCAAAGAAATTTCCTTACATATTTATTCAGTTCTTGAAAAAACTTCTGAGGTAACTCTATTGGTAAATTTTGAAATAAATATTGCAATCTAGGAAATATATTCATTTTTACAGCATTAACTACCTATTAATGTTATTGGTAACATCATCCATTTATCAAGATCCCCATTTATTTTTTTAATAATGGAAAATAATTTTGTTTATATAAATTTTTTACATCATTATCAACTCTAATACCTAAATATTTTATCCCATTCGTTGAGTTGCTAATCGACATTGATTGTAATTTCCTTTGGTAAGGGTAAAATTTCACCTTTATCCCAATTTACTTTATACCCTGATACTTTCCCATATTCTTCCAATCTAAAAGATGATCTTTGCAACGATTGCAATGTATTTGTTAAATAAATCAAAACATCATCAGCAAATAAATTAATCTTATATTCTTCTTGATTAACTCTAAAGCCCCCAATATCTGAATCTGTTCTAATTAATTCAGCTAATTCAGCCAATACAAATAAAGCAGGTGATAATAGGCAGCCTTGTCTAGTTGACCTCGTTAAGCAAAATGGTGTTGAAATCTGACCATTTGTAACTACTTTAGCTTGAGGATTAGTATTTAAAGTTTTAATCCATTGCATAAAAGATTTTCCATTGAATCCATTGTATAAAAGGTAAATATAGATGATGAGATAAAGAAATCTTTATTAGCAAAAAGAACTTTAATTCAAAATAGGCTTATTCCTTTCACAATGGATAATAAACGTTTACATAATTGATTCCAAAAGGGGATTAAATATATAGGTGATCGTTTTGAAGGAGGTATATTGATGTCGTTTGATCAATTAAAAAATAAATATAAAATATCAAACAACACTCTTTTCTGTTATTTTCAATTAAAGGCTTATTTACGAGAAAAGCTGGGTCAAACAATGTTGATGCCAAAACCTAGTGAAATAGAAATATTAATTCAAAAAGGAAAAATTAAAACATTTACATCTTGTATGTACAATTTGATTCAAAACAGACAATTGAATCAGGAATTCATAAATCAAGACAAAAATGGGAATCTGATTTGAATGTTAAAATTGATGGAAAAAACTGGTCAAGATTATGTTTTGATAGTATGATAAATACAATAAATGTTCGACTTAGATTAATACAATATAATTTTTTACATCAATTATATATAACACCACAGAAAATAAATAGATTAAATTCAAATATGTCTGACCAGTGTTTTCGATGTAATCAAGAAATTGGTACTTTTTTACATTCTACGGTCTTGTTTTAAAATTCAACCATTTTGGATAAATCTAAGACTTCTATTGGAACAAATTACTGGAGTACAACTCCCATATTGAACAACTATCAGAAAAAAATTATAAAAATTGCATTGACAGTAGCCAAAAAAGTTATCGCAGTTAGTTGGAAATCTGATTTATATTTAACTATGGATCGTTGGAATAATGAAATACATAATTGTATTCCATTTGAAAAAATTATGAATAATTTAAGAAATGAATATGATATATTTTTGAAAATTTGGCTCCCATACTTACAAAAGATAGGATTAAATACATAGGTCCTTTGAAGATAAAATTATAGTAATTGGGGAAAGTAAAAAAATAAATATCAAAGTTATTTTGAACTCCATGGAGCATGTGGGGATCCTCCGATATCCAGGCAATCTTTCTCTTCTTTCTTTCTTTTTCTCTTTAGATAAGGGTTAAGGGGGGGGAGGGTTAATATTATCCATCTTACTTTTTTACTATTACATTTATTCTTTGTAATTTCTAAAATTTAATAAATAAAAAAAGAATCTTTTTATTGCTACATAATCTTCTACAGCTATAAAGTGAAACAAAACTTCAACAAATTAATATGTATACAATTAATAAAGCTGAAGAAATAAGTTGATCGTAATATATAAAAATGGGAAAAAATATGTATATATAAGAAAAAGAAGGGAAAAAACCCACTGACTACAAAAAACGGGGGGGGGGAGGGAGGGAGAAATCCCATTAGGAATCAACCCCCCCCCCCCGAGCAATACGTCTTACCATTATTTATATATGTATGTGTGTGTGTGTGTGTGTGTGTGTTAAATTAAATAAATATATACATAGTACATTATAAATTATATATATTCTTCAACAACTTTATCTATATATATAAAAGAATCATCAACCGCCAATTCATATTTATATAGAATAAGATTGGAAGGAAACCATATAAAATGATTCAAATTAAATGATAATATTTGGCAAAAGAGCCCCATCTTCTCTCAAAATCGAATCGGGGATCAAAAGTCCTACTTCTATTTTCTTTTCCAAACTGAGACATAACATTGCTTGAGAAAACCATTCGATTAATGTAAGGACAGAGGTATCTTTCCACTTTAATAAAATAGCCCTTCTTGCCAATGATGTAACAGGTGAAGTCACTTGGGTGGGTGCTGTTCCCCCGTTACAAATCAGTACCGCAAAGTTTCAGACAGTGCGCCATGTGCGATTAAACAATTTGGATCTATAGTTCTTTATTTGACTAAAGGGTTAGTAAAGAGAAGGGCCCATTTTAATGAGATAGTCTAATGTGCTCGAGTTGGAGCTCACCGTTTCCCTTCCACTGGCCCTCCCATCGATTTCTCCCGGCCGCAGTCAAAGTCCACTCCGTCCGGCTGGCTTTGACCTCTCCTTCCTGGCATCGTCTCTCGTCATTTCTCGCCGAACGAAAGACCCAGAGTGCCTCGCTCTCAGGCACACAACAGGGAAAAAAAAACATTCACTTCATTGGACGGCGCACATTCCATTTCCCCCGTTATCTCTAACCATGACCCAAACACTGCTTCTACACAGAAACCATTACATTAGCAGAGAAGCCTTTCCCAGGGTGCTACAATAACATGTCATGCCCACGAGTTAATAACCTAAACTAGACGTCGTTGGACTGTGGGAGGAAACTGGAGCACCCGGAGGAAACCCACACAGTCACGGGGAGAACGTGCAAACTCCCCACCGGCAGCTTCGGGAATTGAACCCGGGTCGTTGGCACTGTAAAGTGTTCTGCTGACCACTACGCTACCTTATTCTCCCCCATATTCTCAACAGCTGGCCCCTGCCCCGTTTCTACCCCTCACCGAATTATCCTGCTGACCCCACACGCCATTGAGGGACTTGGGAGTCCTTGTGCAGGATTACCTTGCAGGTTGAGTCTGTGGTGAGGAATGTTCGGATTGTTAGGAACGTGATGTTAGGATTCATTTCGAGAGGACTAGAACATAGAAGCAAGGATGTAATGTTGAGGCTTTATAAAGCACTAGTGAGGCCTCACTTGGAGTAATGAGAGCAGTTTTGGGCCCCTCATCTTAGAAAGGATGCACTGAAACTGGAGAGGGTTCAAAGGAGGCTCACAAAAAGGATCCCGGCATTGAATGGCTTGTTATATGAAGAACGTTTGATGGGCCTGGTCACTAGAATTCAGAAGAGTGAGGGGTGAGATCATTGAAACCTGTTGAATGGCGAAAGGCCTTGAGTGGATGTGGAGAGTATGGTTCCTATCGTGGGGGAGTCTAGGACCAGAGGACACAGATAGAGTGGATGTGGAGAGGATGTTTCCTATAGTGTGGGAGTCTAGGACCAGAGGACACAGATAGAATGGATGTGGAGAGGATGTTTCCTATAGTGTGGGAGTCTGGGACCAGAGGACACAGATAGAGTGGGTGTGGAGAGGATGTTTCCTATAGTGGGGGAGTCTAGGACCAGAGGACACAGATAGAGTGGATGTGGAGAGGATGTTTCCTATAATGGGGGAGTCCAGGACCAGAGGACACGGATAGAGTGGATGTGGAGAGGATGTTTCCTATAGTGGGATAGTCTAGGACCAGAGGGCACAGATAGAGTGGATGTGGAGAGGATGTTTCCTATAGTGGGATAGTCTAGGACCAGAGGGCACAGGTAGAGTGGATGTGGAGAGGATGTTTCCTATACTGGGGGAGTCTAGGACCAGAGGGCACAGATAGAGTGGATGTGGAGAGGATGTTTCCTATAGTGGGGGAGTCTGGGACCAGAGGGCGCAGATAGAGTGGATGTGGAGAGGATGTTTCCTATACTGGGAGAGTCTAGGACCAGAGGACACAGATAGAGTGGTTGTGGAGAGGATGTTTCCTATAGTGGGGGAGTCTAGGACCAGAGGACACAGATAGAGTGGAAGTGGAGAGGATGTTTCCTATAGTGGGGGAGTCTAGGACCAGAGGGCACAGATAGAGTGGATGTGGAGAGGATGGTTCCTATAGTGGGGGAGTCTAGGACCAGAGGACACAGATAGAGTGGATGTGGAGAGCATGTTTCCTATAGTGGGGGAGTCTAGGACCAGAGGACACAGATAGAGAGGATGTGGGGAGGATGTTTCCTATAGTGGGGGAGTCTAGGACCAGAGGACACAGACAGAGTGCATGTGGAGAGTATGTTTCCTATAGTGGGGGAGTCTGGGACCAGAGGACACAGATAGAGTGGGTGTGGAGAGGATGTTTCCTATGGTGGGGGAGTCTGGGACCAGAGGACACAGATAGAGTGGGTGTGGAGAGGATGTTTCCTATAGTGGGGGAGTCTAGGACCAGAGGACACAGAGTGGATGTGGAGAGGATGTTTCCTATAATGGGGGAGTCTAGGACCAGAGGACACGGATAGAGTGGATGTGGAGAGGATGTTTCCTATAGTGGGATAGTCTAGGACCAGAGGGCACAGATAGAGTGGATGTGGAGAGGATGTTTCCTATAGTGGGATAGTCTAGGACCAGAGGGCACAGGTAGAGTGGATGTGGAGAGGATGTTTCCTATAGTGGGGGAGTCTAGGACCAGAGGGCACAGATAGAGTGGATGTGGAGAGGATGTTTCCTATAGTGGGGGAGTCTAGGACCAGAGGGCACAGATAGAGTGGATGTGGAGAGGATGTTTCCTATACTGGGAGAGTCTAGGACCAGAGGACACAGATAGAGTGGATGTGGAGAGGATGTTTCCTATACTGGGGGAGTCTAGGACCAGAGGACACAGATAGAGTGGATGTGGAGAGGATGTTTCCTATAGTGGGGGAGTCCAGGACCAGAGGGCACAGATAGAGTGGATGTGGAGAGGATGGTTCCTATGGTGGGGGAGTCTAGGACCAGAGGACACAGACAGAGTGGATGTGGAGAGGATGGTTCCTATAGTGGGGGAGTCTAGGACCAGAGGACACAGATAGAGTGGATGTGGAGAGGATGTTTCCTATAGTGGGGGAGTCTAGGACCAGAGGACACAGATAGAGTGGATGTGGAGAGGATGGTTCCTATAGTGGGGGAGTCTAGGACCAGAGGGCACAGATAGAGTGGATGTGGAGAGGATGGTTCCTATAGTGGGGGAGTCTAGGACCAGAGGACACAGATAGAGTGGATGTGGAGAGCATGTTTCCTATAGTGGGGGAGTCTAGGACCAGAGGACACAGAGAGGATGTGGGGAGGATGTTTCCTATAGTGGGGGAGTCTAGGACCAGAGGACACAGATAGAGTGGATGTGGAGAGGATGTTTCCTATAGTGGGGGAGTCCAGGACCAGAGGGCACAGATAGAGTGGATGTGGAGAGGATGGTTCCTATAGTGGGGGAGTCCAGGACCAGACGACACAGATAAAGTGGATGTGGAGAGGATGTTTCCTATAGTGGGGGAGTCCAGGACCAGAGGACACAGATAGAGTGGATGTGGAGAGGATGTTTCCTATGGTGGGGGAGTCTAGGACCAGAGGACACAGACAGAGTGGATGTGGAGAGGATGGTTCCTATAGTGGGGGAGTCTAGGACCAGAGGACACAGATAGAGTGGATGTGGAGAGGATGTTTCCTATAGTGGGGGAGTCTAGGACCAGAGGACACAGATAGAGTGGATGTGGAGAGGATGGTTCCTATAGTGGGGGAGTCTAGGACCAGAGGACACAGATAGAGTGGATGTGGAGAGGATGTTTCCTATAGTGGGGGAGTCTAGGACCAGAGGACAGTCTTGGAATTTCCTTTTAGAGCAGAGAGGAGGAGGAATTTCTTCAGCCAGAGGGATGGTGAATCTGTGGAATTCATTGCCACAAGCAGCTGTGGAGGCCAATGCTTTATGTATATTTAAGGCAGAGATTGATAGAGTCTTGATTGGTCAGGGCATGAAAGGATACGGGGAGAAGACAGGAGATTGGGAGTTGAGAGGCAAATGGCCCAATTCTCATCACTGGCCAGGCTGCATCACTGCCCGGTTTGGAAATCACACCGTCTCGGATCGCAAGACCCTGCAGCGGGTAGTGAGGTCAGCTGAGAAGATCATCGGGGTCTCTCTTCCCGCCATCACAGACATTTACACCGCACGCTGCATCCGCAAAGGAAACAGCATTATGAAGGACCCCACGCACCCCTCATACAAACTCTTCTCCCTCCTGCCGTCTGGGAAAAGGCTCCGAAGCATTCGGGCTCTCACGACCAGACTATGTAACAGTTTCTTCCCCGAAGCTATCAGACTCCTCAATACCCAGAGCCTGGACTGACACCTTACTGCCCTACTGTCCTGTTTATTATTTATTGTAATGCCTGCACTGTTTTGTGCACTTTATGCAGACCTGGGGAGGTCTGTCGTCTAGTGTAGTTTTTTCCTGTGTTGTTGTTTTTTTTTAACGTAGTTCAGTCTAGTTTTTGTACTGAGTCGTATAACACCATGGTCCTGAAAAACGTCGTCTCATTTTTACTGTGCACTGTACCAGCAATTATGGTCGAAATAATAAAAATGACTTGACTCGAGGTGCCCCTTGTCATTCCCGGGATCTTCCTCACGAACCTCCTGAAGATTCCCTCCTCCAACGCCAGCACCTCCTTTCCGAGAGGAGTTGGGCCCGAAACTGCTCTCAGTACGCCCAGGTGCGGCCTGCCCGGTGCCTGACAAAGCCTCTGTTCGATTGCCTTTCGATTCCACCCACCGTGAGATATTTCTGAACTTGCTGGTTTCCAACCGTTGGGGGTTAGAAGAGCGAAAGTTACTGGATTGAATAATAAGACCCGGGGAGACGGGTCAAAGTCGGGTTTATTGTCATCTGCACAATTGAATTGGAAACAACCTCACAGGCACAAGGCCTCAGACGTACAATATTCCCAAGAAAAAACACACATTTTTACGTTAGTATTATACAGAGAAAGTTCTGGAACCACAAAAAAAAAGTCCATGGTTGTGCAGATTGGTCATGGTGTTGCTGCACTGAGGCAGTGATTAGAGTTATGTGGCTGGTCGGTTCAAGAACCGAATGGTTGAAGGGAACCGGCTGCTCCTGAACCCGGTGGCGGGGGACCTCAGACCTCCCGCCGGACGGTGGGGTCAGAAGATGGCCTGACCCAGACAGTGGGGGTCTTTGAGAGATCGGGACGTCAGTGTTCCTGAACCCGGTGGCGGGGGACCTCAGACCTCCCGCCGGACGGGGGGTGAGAAGATGGCCTGACCCAGACGGTGGGGGTCTTTGAGAGATCGGGACGTCACTGTTCCTGAACCCGGTGGCGGGGGACCTCAGACCTCCCGCCGGACGGTGGGGTCAGAAGATGGCCTGACCCAGACAGTGGGGGTCTTTGAGAGATCGGGACGTCACTGTTCCTGAACCCGGTGGCGGGGGACCTCAGACCTCCCGCCGGACGGTGGGGTCAGAAGATGGCCTGACCCAGACGGTGGGGGTCTTTGAGAGATCGGGACGTCAGTGTTCCTGAACCCGGTGGCGGGGGACCTCAGACCTCCCGCCAGACGGGGGGTCAGAAGATGGCCTGACCCAGACGGTGGGGGTCTTTGAGAGATCGGGACGTCAGTGTTCCTGAACCCGGTGGCGGGGGACCTCAGACCTCCCGCCGGACGGGGGGGTCAGAAGATGGCCTGACCCAGACGGTGGGGGTCTTTGAGAGATCGGGACGTCACTGTTCCTGAACCCGGTGGCGGGGGACCTCAGACCTCCCGCCGGACGGGGGGTGAGAAGATGGCCTGACCCAGACGGTGGGGGTCTTTGAGAGATCGGGACGTCAGTGTTCCTGAACCCGGTGGCGGGGGACCTCAGACCTCCCGCCGGACGGGGGGGTCAGAAGATGGCCTGGCCCAGACGGTGGGGGTCTTTGAGAGATCGGGACGTCGCTGTTCCTGACCCTAGTGGCGTGGGACTTCAGGCGTCTGGACCTCCCTCCCTATGGGAGCTGAGAGAATGTGACCCAGCCCGGAAGAGGGAGGGGCGTGCCCGCGACGTATCTCTCCGGCCTCTGACCTTCCTGCGCATTCTCCGGACAGGTGCAAGCTGACCTCGGAGGAGGTGAGGCGGCGTTATCTGATTGGCGGCCCGGAGGCTCACGAATCGACCGACATCATCTTCATCAGCCAACAGGTAACCGGCGTCCCCTTCTCCAGCGAGCGGTGTAGTTCTCCGAATCGGGCAAACTTCTGGTTTCGTGCAAGAGAGTTTTAAAAAAAAAATACTCTGTGACCACAGTCACAGTCTGTTCAATCAATTGATAAAGTGGGGCAGTGAGGTGGTGTTCACTGAGATCTGTTCAGAGATCTGGTGGAAGAAGCCGTTCTTCAAATGATGAGTGTGTGTCTTCAGGCTCCTGTTACCTCCTCCCTGACGAGAAGAGGAAGGGACCCCCGCCCCTGAGTCCCTGACGGTAAGGGGTGTGTGTGTCCCTGTCCCAGACGGGGAGAGGGTGTCCCCCGCCCCTGAGTCCCTGACGGTAAGGGGTGTGTGTCCCCCTGTCCCAGACGGGGAGAGGGTGACCCCCGCCCCTGAGTCCCTGACGGTAAGGGGTGTGTGTGTCCCTGTCCCAGACGGGGAGAGAGTGTCCCCCGCCCCTGAGTCCCTGACGGTAAGGGGTGTGTGTCCCCCTGTCCCAGACGGGGAGAGGGTGACCCCCGCCCCTGAGTCCCTGATGGTAAGGGGTGTGTGTCCCCCTGTCCCAGACGGGGAGAGGGTGACCCCCGCCTCTGAGTCCCTGACAGTAAGGGGTGTGTGTCCCCCTGTCCCAGACGGGGAGAGGGTGTCCCCCGCCTCTGAGTCCCTGACAGTAAGGGGTGTGTGTCCCCCTGTCCCAGACGGGGAGAGGGTGTCCCCCGCCCCTGAGTCCCTGACAGTAAGGGGTGTGTGTGTCCCTGTCCCAGACTGGGAGAGGGTGTCCCTCACCCCTGAGTCCCTGACGGTAAGGGGTGTGTGTCCCCCTGTCCCAGACGGGGAGAGGGGGACCCCCGCCCCTGAGTCCCTGACGGTAAGGGGTGTGTGTCCCCCTGTCCCAGACGGGGAGAGGGTGTCCCCCGCCTCTGAGTCCCTGACAGTAAGGGGTGTGTGTCCCCCTGTCCCAGACGGGGAGAGGGTGTCCCCCGCCCCTGAGTCCCTGACAGTAAGGGGTGTGTGTGTCCCTGTCCCAGACGGGGAGAGGGTGTCCCCCACCCCTGAGTCCCTGACGGTAAGGGGTGTGTGTCCCCCTGTCCCAGACGGGGAGAGGGTGACCCCCGCCCCTGAGTCCCTGACAGTAAGGGGTGTGTGTGTCCCTGTCCCAGACGGGGAGAGGGTGTCCCTCACCCCTGAGTCCCTGACGGTAAGGGGTGTGTGTCCCCCTGTCCCAGACGGGGAGAGGGTGACCCCCGCCCCTGAGTCCCTGACAGTGTGTGTCCCCCTGTCCCAGACGGGGAGAGGGTGACCCCCGCCCCTGAGTCCCTGACGGTAAGGGGTGTGTGTGTCCCTGTCCCAGACGGGGAGAGGGTGTCCCCCGCCCCTGAGTCCCTGACGGTAAGGGGTGTGTGTCCCCCTGTCCCAGACGGGGAGAGGGTGACCCCCGCCCCTGAGTCCCTGACGGTAAGGGCTGTGTGTCCCCCTGTCCCAGACGGGGAGAGGGTGACCCCCGCCCCTGAGTCCCTGACGGTAAGGGGTGTGTGTCCCCCTGTCCCAGACGGGGAGAGGGTGACCCCCGCCCCTGAGTCCCTGACGGTAAGGGGTGTGTGTCCCCCTGTCCCAGACGGGGAGAGGGTGACCCCCGCCCCTGAGTCCCTGACGGTAAGTGGTGTGTGTCCCCCTGTCCCAGAAGGGGAGAGGGTGCCCCCCAGCCCCTGTCCCTGATGGTAAGGGGTGTGTCCCCCTGTCCCAGACGAGGAGAGGGTGCCCCCCACCCCTGAGTCCCTGACGGTAAGGGACTTACGAGCTGCAGTTCGGTCTTGGACTCAAAGTCTGGCAAAATTTGGACTTGGCCAGACGAGAGATTTTTTTTTGAACTATTGAATGTTTAAAACCTCTGAAACACTTTTAAATTCGGGTTGATTTTGAGATGTCAGTTTCTATTCTACAAAATTTCCCATTGAACCTGGCGTGTTTAAAAGCGGGGGGGGAGCGGTGTCCCAGCGAGTTGGGTTGGACTTGTTCATTATCGCCTGATGTTGAGACAGAGTTGGGGGGGGGGGGGGAGAGACTCGATCGCGAGAGCCGCCCAGAGAGGGGCCGTGTTTGCAGTATGTTCTCTCGGCCTTTCGTATCTTCTGTCCAAGGGGGAGGGGGCTCCTTCCCCGAACCCCCCCCCCAACGTGGGCACTCGCACGCTCACTCACGCCTCCCCGTGACTGGGTGGCTGCGAGTTCGAGCCTCGTGGAGTTCCCAGTGAGGGAGGAAGTGTGGGGCGGTGGGACCCCGCGATCGACTCTCGCCGATGGGGTGTTTAACCGGAATCCCGGGGGGGGGGGCTTCAATCCCTCAGTTCCCAAGCCCGGCCGTGATCTGACGCACTGACGTCCCTCTCTCCGCAGGGTGTCCTGGCGCTCGAGGGGGACGTGAGCAGGTGGCAGGAGCTGTGTCCGTCGGCCAAGGGAGGCGTCAGACTCTACGCGCTCGCCCACACGAAGCTCGGCTGAATGAGGACGCTGGGGGTGGCTGAAGTCCGTGGGGGGCTTCTCTGGGGTAGATCTCTGACGTGCCCGTGCCACGGTCTTTCTGAACTGGTCACCAACCACCCCCTGCCACTGGATCTAGAGGGGTGACGGAGCTGTTGGCGAATGGGTGGAGTGAGGGTTTACTGATGGAGAAGAGGCATTTCTGCCGGGTTTGGTATTGGGTTTTAAATAAGAACACTTTTTCATCGCGCCTCGAGCGGACGGGTGTTGTTTGCATTTTGCATCGAGCCCTGCAGCCGCCGTCCTGAGCCGGCGGGCATGCAGTCTCCTCTGGGTGAGTCACAGGGTGCCGGAGCAGGCCCATCGGCCCATCGAGTCCCTGCTGGCCGTCGTCTACCTATCCCCTTTTCCAGCCCTCTGTCTGGAACCACCTCAGTCCTGATTCACAGGCTTGTACAGGTGCTGCATAAATGATATGTTCCATCACTCATGATGTCAGGGAACAAGGCCATTCGGCCCGTCGAGTCCAGCCCCGCTCTCAGAGATTTCCCCCACCCCACACTCACAAGCTGATTCTCTGTACCTTTCACATCAATTGTCACGTTTAAAGATTAGATTCGATTCATCAATCACATGTCCGTCGAAACATATAAGGGAAAGTAGGGGTTCGTGTCGGTGACTAACACAGGCTGAGGATGTGCTGGGGGCTTCCTCTCCCCTTCCCCCCCCCCCACTGCCCGCACACTCTTCCCCTGCCCGCCCTCTCTCACTCTCACTGCTTGAGTGGTCAGGATCGACCCAGGGTCCCTGGGGCTGACGGATTGTTGTCCTCCTGCTGTTCCACCGGTTGTCCCATAGACAGGAGCTCCCTGCACTGCCGGCGCCCATTCGTCACGTCTCAGCGGCCCCCCCTTCCCCCCGTGAGGGTCGCCCACCTCCCCTCTGGGCTTATCAGTCCCATTCTTCAGGGGAGAGAGAGAGGCAGGGTAAGGGTGTCAAAAGTTACGGGGGGAGGGCAGCAGAGTGGGTTTGAGGGGGAAAATAAATTGGCCGTGATGGAATGACGGTACAGACTGGATGGGCCGAATGGCCGAATCTGCTCCAGTTTCCACTGGGTGAAATAGTGATAAAGAAATAGTGGATGCATTAGTGATAATAAACTCCTTAGATTCTGAATTAGTTCCTGAGGATTGGAGGGTGGCTAATGTAACCCCACTTTTTAACAAAGGAGGGAGAGAGAAACCGGGGAATTATAGACCGGTTAGCCTGACATCCATGGTGGGGAAAATCCGTGGTTGTCAAAGATGTGATAGCAGCACATTTGGAAAGAGGTGAAATCATCGGACAAAGTCAGCATGGATTTGTGAAAGGAAAATCATGTCTGACGAATCTTATAGAATTTTTTTGAAGATGTAACCAGTAGAGTGGATGGGGAGAGCCAGTGGATGTGGTATATTTAGATTTTCAAAAGGCTTTTGACAAGGTCCCACACAGGAGATTAGTGTGCAAACTTAAAGCACGGTATCGGGGGTATGGTATTGATGTGGATAGAGAATTGGTTGGCAGACAGGAAGCAAAGAGTGGGAGTAAACGGGACCTTTTCAGAATGGCAGGCAGTGACTAGTGGGGTACCGCAAGGCTCAGTGCTGGGACCCCAGTTGTTTACAATATATATTAATGATTTAGACGAGGTAATTAAATGCAGCATCTCCAAGTTTGCGGATAACATGAAGCTGGGCGGCGGTGTTGGCTGTGAGGAGGATGTGAAGAGGATGCAGGGTGACTTGGATAGGTTAGGTGAGTGGGCAAATTCATGGCAGATGCAATTTAATGTGGTTAAATGTGAGGTTATCCACTTTGGTTGCAAGAACAGGAAAACAGATTATTATCTGAATGGTAGCCGATTAGGAAAAAGGGGAGGTGCAACGAGACCTGGGTGTCATTGTACACCAGTCATTGAAGGTGGACATGCAGGTACAGCAGGCAGTGAAAAAGGCAAATGGTATGTTGGCATTCATAGCAAAAGGATTTGAGTACAGGAGCAGGGAGGTTCTACTGCAGTTGTACAAGGCTTTGGTGAGACCGCACCTAGAGTATTGTGTGCAGTTTTAGACAATAGATGGTAGGTGCAGGAGTAGGCCATTCGGCCCTTATAGCCAGCACCGCCATTCACTGTGATCATAGCTGATCATACACAATCAGTACCCCATTCCTGCCCTCTCCCCATATCCCTTGACCCCGCTATCTACAAGAACTCTATCTAACTCTCTCTTGAATGCATCCAGAGACTTGGCCTCCACTGCCTTCTGGGGCAGAGCATTCCACATATCCACCACTCTCTGGGTGAAAAAGTTTTTCCGCATCTCTGTTCTAAATGGCCTACCCCTTATTCTTAAACTGTGGCCTATAGTTCTGGACTCACCCATCAGCGGGAACATGCTTCCTGCCTCCAGCGTGTCCAATCCCTTAATAATCTTATATGTTTCAATCAGATCCCCTCTCATCCTTCTAAATTCCAGTGTATACAGGCCCAGTCGCTCCAATCTTTCAACATATGACAGTCCCGCCATCCCGGGAATTAACCTTGTGAACCTACGCTGCACTCCCTCAATAGCAAGAATGTCCTTCCTCAAATTTGGAGACCAAAACTGCACACAATACTCCAGGCGGGGTCTCACCAGGGCCCTGTACAGCTGCAGAAGGACCTCTTTGCTCCTAAACTCAACTCCCCTTGTTATAAAGGCCAGCATGCCATTAGCTTTCTTCACTGCCTGCTGTACCTGCATGCTTGCTTTCATTGACTGATGTACAAGAACACCTAGATCTCGTTTTACTTCCCCTTTTCCTAACTTGACTCCATTTAGATAGTAATCTGCTCTCCTGTTCTTGCCACCAAAGTGGATAACCTCACATTTATCCACATTAAACTGCATCTGCCATACATTTGCCCACTCACCCAACCTGTCCAAGTCACCCTGCATTCTCCTAACATCCTCCTCACATTTCACACTTTGTGTCATCTGTAAATTTGCTAATGTTACTTTTAATCCCTTCATCTAAATCATTAATGTATATTGTAAACAGCTGCGGTCCCAGCACCGAACCTTGCGGTACCCCACTGGTCACAGCCTGCCATTCCGAAAGGACCCGTTAATCGCTACTCTTTGTTTCCTGTCAGCCAGCCAATTTTCAATCCATGTCAGTGCTCTGCCCCCAATACCATGTGCCCTAATTTTGCCCACTAATCTCCAATGTGGGACTTTATCAAAAGCTTTCTGTAAGTCCAGGTACACTACATCCACTGGCTCTCCCTTGTCCAGTTTCATAGTTACATCCTCAAAAAACTCCAGAAGATTAGTTAAGCATGATCTTCCCTTCATAAATCCATGCTGACTCAGTCTGATCCTTCTGCTGCTATCCAAATGTGTCGTAATTTCCTCTTTTATAATTGACTCCAGCATCTTTCCCACCACTGACATCAAACTAACCGGTCTATAATTCCCTGTTTTCTCTCTCCCTCCTTTCTTGAAAAGTGGGACTACATTAGCCACCCTCCAGTTTGGTCCCCCAATCTGAGGAAAGACATTCTTGCCATAGAGGGAGTACAGAGAAGGTTCACCAGATTGATTCCTGGGATGGCAGGAGTTTCATATGAAGAACAACTGGATCGACTAGGCTTATGCTCACTAGAATTTAGAAGATTGAGGGGGGATCTTATTGAAACGTATAAAATTCTAAAGGGATTGGACAGGCTAGATGCAGGAAGATTGTTCCTGATGTTGGGGAAGTCCAGAACGAGGGGTCACAGTTTAAGGATAAAGGGGAAGCCTTTAAGGACCGAGTTGAGGAAAAACTTCTTCACACAGAGAGTGGAGAACCTGTGGAATTCTCTGCCACAGGAAATAGTTGAGGATGGTTCATTGGCTATATTTAAGAGGAAGTTAGATATGGCCCATGTGGCTAAAGGGATCAGGGGGTATGGAGAGAAAGCAGGTACAGGGTTCTGAGTTGGATGATCAGCCATGATCATACTGAATGGCGGTGCAGGCTCAATGGGCCGAATGGCCTACTCCTGCACCTATTTTCTATGTTTCTAAGGGACGAGCGGGGGTGCGCCCGGAACTGGGTTCAGGCTTCTGAGAATTCCAGCTGACCATCAAACCCCCCCTTCCCCCGCCCCGGTTACCAAGGCCAGGACCGAGCAGGAGTCCCGGTTTCAAAGCGAACCAGACACGAATCGGGGGAAATTCAGAGGGAGCGGGATGGGGGGGGGGGGGGCGGTTGGAGAGAGACCGCTGATTCCAGAGGGTCAATCCGGGCCTCGTGACAAGCCCTCGTTTGTAACCCATTCTTGAGCAAGATGGGGAGGCTGCCTGGTTACAGAGGCTCTGACTGTAAATGTGACCTTTGGAAACTGTCTGGAAACAAACCCTTCGGCCCATTGAGCTTATTCTGGCCCTCAAGTCGGTTCAAATTTTGGATGAATATACCCAGGTCAAAATATAATAAATAATCATTATAAAAAAATCATAAAAAATAAATAATAAATAAAAAAGATAATAGAAAATAAATAAATAAATAGATAGATAGGTTTGCCTGTGCTTGAAAAGTTGGGGTGTGCATAAATTACATAAATTGTGCGTATATTAGACTGAAGAATAGACATAACGTTGAGAGGAAAAGAAAGTCAGACTGAAGTAGTGTTAGGATTTTTTTTTCCCGCAGGTCGGTTCAAGAGGGGTTCAGTCTTGACCTTTGGGCGCCACAGCACAAGTTCGTAAGAGGGTTATAAACTCGGCCAACTCCTCCCCACCATCGAGGTCACCTGCAGAAGGTGCTGTCCGTCATTAAGGACCCCCACCACCCAGGACGTGCCCTTTCCTCATTACCCCCATCAGGGAGGAGGTGCAGGGGCCTGAAGAGAGACACTCAACGATTCAGGGACAGATTCTTCCCCTCCGCCATCAAATTTCTGGACAGGCTGTGAACACTACCTCACTAATTCTGCTCTCTTATCGCACCAATTAAATAAAATTTCAGTTGTAATTGACGTTATATTCCGTGCTGCTGCCGCAAAGCGACGAACTTCGCGACCTGTCAGTGACAATAAACCTGATGTAGGAGATCCAGCCGCGCACAGGTTGGAATTGGACGGACTCCCGCCCCTCCCTTACAGAGCCCCCTGCGTTGGGAGTTCCCACACCAGGTCGCGGTGCAACGGGTCAGAATGCCTTCTCCCCTGGGGAAACCCCCCTCCAACCCCCCGCGCTCATGCGGGCAGACAGTGCCGGGGGTCGGGATCGAACCAGGCCCTCTCTGCAGACGGGGTGGGGTCAGCAGCGGCCGGGCCGGATCTGACACGCTGCCCCCTGCTGGAGACGTGCGGTAATGCCGCCGCCTGCGGTGACACTGCCAAGCCTGGCGTTGCAAAAGCAGGGGGAGGCCTCGGCAAGTGGGATTAAGGAAGGCACTCGTGCGGGAAGGGATTACAGAGGAAAGGTGCGCCCGGAGTCAGAGGAGGTAGGGGACGGTGGCTTCGGTATTCACCAGGGAGAGGCACCGAGGCCGGAGGCTGGCCAAGGGGGTATACGGTGTGCTGGCCTCCATTACAGACTTTTGAGTTACGCTGTGGCTCTGTAAATCCCTGGTCCGGCCATGCTTGGGAGTCCTGTTCGGATGTGGAAGCTTTGCGTAGGGTGCAGTGAAGATTTACCAGGACGTCCATTCCAATGTGTTGGTCCGTGGCCTCCTCCTGTGCCCAGGTGTGAAGACACCCGCGGGGTGGAGGAGCAACACCTCATATTCCATCCGGGTAGCCTCCAACCCGACGGCGTGAACATTGACTTCTCCCGATGAACAAATTCTTCCCCCCCACCTTCCTCTATTTCCCACTTTTGCACCTTTTCCTACTTTGCAACTCCCTATTACTCCCCCCCGGGTCACCACCCCCCCCCTTCCTGTTCTTCCTCACCCTCCTGGCTTCCCCGATCACCTTCCGGCTAGCCCCATCCCCTCCCCTCTCTGTTCTGGCAACTTCCCACTTCCTTCTCAGTCCTGACGAAGGGCCTCGGCCCGAAACGTCGACCTCCCCACGGATGCCGTCCGACCCGCTGAGCTCCCCCAGCATTTTGTGTGTGGCGCGCGATCCCCCGGCTAACGGCATTTCACTTTGGGATTGGCAACATCTCCACGATTTCCATCGGCACCGGAGCACCACCAGACTGTGTGCTCGCTCGCACCCCCCCCCCCCCCGCCCCACTCGCTTTACACCTACGACCGTGCGGCTGAACACAGCTCCAAGGCCGTTTGCTGACGACTCCACTGTTGCGGGCCGAATCCAAACGTGGTGATGAATCAGCGAGATTGAAAATCTGGCCGAGTGGTGTCTTAACAACAACCCCTCACTCAGCGTCGTCCAAGAGGTTCTCATTGGAGGATCAGAGGTGGAGAGGGTCAGCAACTTTAAATTCCTGGTTTTTACTATTTCAGAAGGCCTGTCCTGGGCCCAGCACGTGAGTGCAATTGTGAAGAAAGCTCGTCAGTGCCTCTACTTCCTCAGGAGTCTGCGGAGATTCAGCAGGACATCCAAAACTTTGACAAGCTTCTGTAGGTGTGTAGTGCAGAATATATTGACTGGCTGCGTCACGGCCTGGTATGGAAACACCAATGCCCTTTGAATGGAAAATCTTACAAAAGGTAGTGGATTCGGCCCAGTCCATCACGAGAAAAGCCCTCCCCACCATCGAGCACATCGACATGAAACACTGTCGTAGGAAAGCAGCGTCCGTCATCAGAGATCCCCACCACCCAGGTCGTGCTCTGTTCTCGCTGCTGCCGTCAGGAAGGAGGTACAGGAGCCTCAGGACTCGCACCACCAGGTTCAGGAACAGTTACCACCCCTCAACCATCAGGTAGAAGGTACAGGAGCCTCAGGACTTGCACCACCAGGTTCAGGAACAGTTACTACCCCTCAACCATCAGGTAGAAGGTACAGGAGCCTCAGGACTCGCACCACCAGGTTCAGGAACAGTTACTACCCCTCAACCATCAGGTAGAAGGTACAGGAGCCTCAGGACTCACAACACCAGGTTCAGGAACAGTTACCACCCCTCAACCATCAGGTAGAAGGTACAGGAGCCTCAGGACTCACACCACCAGGTTCAGGAACAGTTACCACCCCTCAACCATCAGGAAGGAGGTACAGGAGCCTCAGGACTCGCACCACCAGGTTCAGGAACAGTTACTACCCCTCAACCATCAGGTAGAAGGTACAGGAGCCTCAGGACTCACAACACCAGGTTCAGGAACAGTTACCACCCCTCAACCATCAGGTAGAAGGTACAGGAGCCTCAGGACTCGCACCAGCAGGTTCAGGAACAGTTACCACCCCTCAACCATCAGGTAGAAGGTACAGTAGCCTCAGGACTCACAACACCAGGTTCAGGAACAGTTACCACCCCTCAACCATCAGGTAGAAGGTACAGGAGCCTCAGGACTCGCACCAGCAGGTTCAGGAACAGTTACCACCCCTCAACCATCAGGTAGAAGGTACAGGAGCCTCAGGACTCACAACACCAGGTTCAGGAACAGTTACCACCCCTCAACCATCAGGTAGAAGGTACAGGAGCCTCAGGACTCACACCACCAGGTTCAGGAACAGTTACCACCCCTCAACCATCAGGAAGGAGGTACAGGAGCCTCAGGACTCGCACCACCAGGTTCAGGAACAGTTACTACCCCCTCAGCCATCAGGTAGAAGGTACAGGAGCCTCAGGACTCACACCACCAGGTTCAGGAACAGTTACCACCCCTCAACCATCAGGAAGGAGGTACAGGAGCCTCAGGACTCGCACCACCAGGTTCAGGAACAGTTACTACCCCCTCAGCCATCAGGTAGAAGGTACAGGAGCCTCAGGACTCGCACCACCAAGTTCAGGAACAGTTACCACCCCTCAACCATCAGGTAGAAGGTACAGGAGCCTCAGGATTCACACCACCAGGTTCAGGAACAGTTACCACCCCTCAACCATCAGGAAGGAGGTACAGGAGCCTCAGGACTCGCACCACCAGGTTCAGGAACAGTTACTACCCCTCAGCCATCAGGTAGAAGGTACAGGAGCCTCAGGACTCACACCACAAGGTTCAGGAACAGTTACCACCCCTCAGCCATCAGGTAGAAGGTACAGGAGCCTCAGGACTCACACCACCAGGTTCAGGAACAGTTACCACCCCTCAACCATCAGGTAGAAGGTACAGGAGCCTCAGGACTCGCACCACCAGGTTCAGGAACAGTTACCACCCCTCAACCATCAGGCTCACGAATAAAAGGGGGTAACTACACTCATTTGCCCATCCATTGAGATGTTCCCACAACCGATGACCTCAATTTACGGACTTTTTATCTCGTGTTCTCGTTATTTACTGCTATTTATTTATATTTGCATTAGCACAGTTTGTTGTCTTCTGCACTCTGGTTGCTATCTCACCGATCCTGTTTACAGTTACTATTCTATAGACTTGCTGAGGATGCCCGCAAGAAAATGAATCTCGGGCTGTATGTGGTGACTCTGATGATAAAATTTACTTTGAATTTTGAAAACCAGGCCATCTCGATCCTGGTGCACGTGGGACTGTATAAAAAGACCTGAAACTGCAAATACATCATAATTACTGACTGCTCATTTATTCTCTGTGCACGTTCAAGACAGACACTAGTCCCTTGGAGAACAGCGGGCTGAGTGTGTAGAGGTGACCCAAGGGAGGTGCGCAAAATCACAATAAGCATAGATAGTAAAGAGCATGTCACAGAGGCATCTAAAACTGGAGTGGTGGGGGAGCAGAGATGTGGAGATGAGAAATGAAAAGTTTAGTTTGATGGGAGCAAAATTCTCACAAATTTCAGAATCAGGTTTTATTATCACCAAGTTGTTAACTTAGCAGCGGTTCAATGCAATACATAATCTAGAAAAAAAATAATAATAGAAAATAAGTATATTAATTACAGTATAACGTATATTGAATAGATTAAAAATCATGCAGAAACAGAAATGCTGTATATTTAAAAAGTCAGGTAGTGTCCAAAGCTTCAATGGCCATTTTGCAATCGGATGGCAGAGGGGAAGAAGCTGTTCCTGAATCGTTGACTGTCTTCAGGCTCCTGTACCTCCTCCCTGATGGCAGAGGGGAAGAAGCTGTTCCGGAATCGCTGAGTGTGTGTCTTCAGGCTCCTGTACCTCCTCCCTGATGGCAGAGGGGAAGAAGCTGTTCCTGAATCGTTGAGTGTGTGTCTTCAGGCTCCTGTACCTCCTCCCTGATGCCAGAGGGGAAGAAGTTGTTCCTGAATCGTTGAGTGTGTGTCTTCAGGCTCCTGTACCTCCTCCCTGATGGCAGAGGGGAAGAAGCTGTTCCTGAATCGTTGAGTGTGTGTCTTCAGGCTCCTGTACCTCCTCCCTGATGCCAGAGGGGAAGAAGCTGTTCCTGAATCGTTGAGTGTGTGTCTTCAGGCTCCTGTACCTCCTCCCTGATGGCAGAGGGGAAGAAGCTGTTCCTGAATCGTTGAGTGTGTGTCTTCAGGCTCCTGTACCTCCTCCCTGATGCCAGAGGGGAAGAAGCTGTTCCTGAATCGTTGAGTGTGTGTCTTCAGGCTCCTGTACCTCCTCCCTGATGGCAGAGGGGAAGAAGCTGTTCCTGAATCGTTGAGTGTGTGTCTTCAGGCTCCTGTACCTCCTCCCTGATGCCAGAGGGGAAGAAGCTGTTCCTGAATCGTTGAGTGTGTGTCTTCAGGCTACTGTACCTCCTCTCTGATGGCAGAGGGGAAGAAGCTGTCCCTGAATCGCTGAGTGTGTCTCTTCAGGCTCCTGTACCTCCTCCCTGATGGTGACAGTGAGAAAAGGGCATGTCCTGGGTGACGAGGGTCCTTAATAATGGACGCTGCCTTTCTGAGACACGGCTCCCTGAAGATGTCCTGGGTACTTTGTAGGCTAGTACCCAAGATGGAGCTGACTAGATTTACAACCTTCTGCAGCTTCTTTCGGTCCTGTGCAGTAGCCCCTCCACACCAGACAGTGATGCAGCCATAAATAGCGTCTGAGTGATCGCTGGACTCACTGGGCCTCTGGTAAATGTGTTTAGCGAGCACCCGGCCCAGGTACACCTCCACACCTGCTCGTTAGCCAATCACGTAGCAGCAGCTCTGTGCATTAGAGCACGCAGACACGGTCAAGAGGCTCTGTTGTTGTTCTGTCCAAACATCAGAATGGGGAAGAAACTTCCGTCTGAGTGACTTTGACCATGTTGGTGCCAGATGGGGTGGTCCGAGTATCTGAGAAACTGCTGGGATTTTCACGATCAACAGTCCCTAGAGTTTAATAATAATAAGTACTTTATTAATCCTGAGTGGGAGTTTACAGAGAGCGATAGCCAAGAGAAAACATCCAGCGAGCGGCAGGTCTGTGGACGAAAAGACCTTGTTAACGAGAGAGGTCCGGGAGAACGGCCAGACTGGCTCAAGCTGACAGTAACTCAGATAACCACACGTTACAACAGTGCTGTGCAGAAGAGCATCTCTAAACGCACGACACGTCGAAGCTTGAAGTGGACGGGCTGCAGCAGTAGAAGATCAAGAACGCACAAACAGGAGCTACCTAGTAAAGTGGCCACTGACTGCAGCTAGCACGGGCACGCTGTGATGAATTTCTCTTATCCAACTCCATGAAGAAGGACGCTGGCGCCATCTACTGGCGGAGTAGAATACAGCTGCTCTCCTGAACTTTAGCTGAGACATCAGTGTGTTTATCACACAGAAACACAAAGTGCCAAACACGTTCATGCCTCTGTTTGACTCCTCATCCTCCAAATCTCTCCTATCCATGTACCTACCTGTAGTAAAGGCCCACCAGCGCCTTTACTTCCTGAGAAAGCTGAAGAAATTTGGCCTGTCCCTTAAAAACCGCACTGATTTTTATAGATGCACCATAAAAAGCATTCTTCTAGGGTGAATCACAACCTGGTATGGAAGTTGTCCCATCCAAGACCGGAAGAAGCTGCAGAAGATTGTGAACACAGCCCAGCACATCGCACAAACCAATTTTCCATCCTTGGACTCACTTTACACCGCACGCTGTCGGAGCAGAGCTGCCAGGATAATCAAGCACACGACCCACCCAGCCAACACACTGTTTGTCTCTCTTCCCTCCGGGAGGAGGTTCAGGAGATTGAAGATCTCTACGGCCAGATTTGGGAACAGCTTCTTTCCAACTGTGATAAGCTGCTGAACGGATCCTGACCCGGATCTGGGCCGTACCTTCCAAATATCCGGACCTGACTTGCACTACCTTACTCTCCCTTTTCTATTTTCTAATTATGATTTCTAATTTAAATTTTTATATTAGTTACTTCGATTTGTACTTCAGGGAGCACGAAGCGCATAATCAAATGTCACTGTGATGATTGTACGCTCTAGTATCAATTGATTGGCGACAATAAACTACAATGGTAATGATATCAGGATCATCTTCAAGGAGAGGTGCCTCAGAAAGGCAGCGTCCATCATTAAGGACACCCACCACCCAGGACGTGCCGTCTTCTCGTTGTTACTGTCAGGGAGGGGGTACAGAAGCCTGAAGGCACACACTCAGCGATTCAGGAACAGCTTCTTCCCCTCTGCCATCAGGGAGGAGGTACAGGGGCCTGAGGGCACACACTCAGTGATTCAGGAACAGCTTCTTCCCTCTGCCATCACGGAGGAAGTACAGGAGCCTGAAGACACACACTCAACGATTCAGGAACAGCTTCTTCCCCTCTGCCATCAGGGAGGAGGTACAGGAGCCTGAAGACACACACTCAACGATTCAGGAACAGCTTCTTCCCCTCTGCCATCAGGGAGGAGGTGTAGGAGCTTGAAGACACACACTCAACGATTCAGGAACAGCTTTTTCCCCTCCGCCATCAGGGAGGAGTTACAGGAGCCTGAAGACACACACTCAACAATTCAGGAACAGCTTCTTCCCCTCTGCTATCAGGGAGGAGGTACAGTAGCCTGAAGACACACACTCAACGATTCAGGAACAGCTTCTTCCCGTCCGCCATCAGGGAGGAGGTACAGTAGCCTGAAGACACACACTCAACGATTCAGGAACAGCTTTTTCCCCTCCGCCATCAGGGAGGAGGTACAGGAGCCTGAAGAAACACACTCAACGATTCAGGAACAGCTTTTTCCCCTCCGCCATCAGGGAGTAGGTACAGGAGCCCGAAGACACACACTCAACGATTCAGGAACAGCTTCTTCCCCTCCGCCATCAGGGAGTAGGTACAGGAGCCCGAAGACACACACTCAACGATTCAGGAACAGCTTCTTCCCCTCTGCCATCAGGGAGGGGGTACAGGAGCCTGGAGACACACACTCAACGATTCAGGAACAGCTCCTTCCCCTCCGCCATCAGGGAGGAGGTACAGGAGCCTGAAGACACACACTCAACGGAACAGGAACAGCTTCTTCCCCTCCGCCATCAGGGAGGAGGTACAGGAGCCGGAAGACACACACTCAACGGTTCAGGAACACCTTCTTCACCTCCGCCATCAGGGAGGAGGTACAGGAGCCTGAAGGCGCACACTCAACGATTCAGGAACAGCTTTTTCCCCTCCGCCATCAGGGAGGAGGTACAGGAGCCTGAAGAAACACACTCAACGATTCAGGAACAGCTTCTTCCCCTCCGCCATCAGGGAGTAGGTACAGGAGCCCGAAGACACACACTCAACGATTCAGGAACAGCTTCTTCCCCTCTGCCATCAGGGAGGGGGTACAGGAGCCTGGAGACACACACTCAACGATTCACGAACAGCTTCTTGTCCTCCGCCATCAGGGAGGAGGTACTGGAGCCTGAAGACACACACTCAGCGATTCAGGAACAGCTTCTTCCCCTCTGCCATGGAAGAGGTACAGGAGCCTGAAGACACACACTCAACGATTCAGGAACAGCTTCTTCCCCTCTGCCATCAGGGAGGGGGTGCAGGAGCCTGAAGACACACACTCAACAATTCAGGAACAGCTTCTTCCCCTCTGCCATCAGGGAGGAGGTACAGTAGCCTGAAGACACACACTCAACGATTCAGGAACAGCTTCTTCCCCTCCGCCATCAGGGAGGAGGTACAGGAGCCTGAAGACACACACTCAACGATTCAGGAACAGCTTTTTCCCCTCCGCCATCAAGGAGGAGGTACAGGAGCCTGAAGAAACACACTCAACGATTCAGGAACAGCTTCTTCCCCTCCGCCATCAGGGAGTAGGTACAGGAGCCTGAAGGCACACACTCAACGATTCAGGAACAGCTTCTTCCCCTCTGCCATCCCGGAGGAGGTACAGGAGCCTGAAGATACACACAGAACGATTCAGGAGCAGCTTCTTCCCCTCTGCCATCAGGGAGGAGGTACAGGAGCCGGAAGACACACACTCAATGGTTCAGGAACACCTTCTTCCCCTCCGCCATCAGGGAGGAGGTACAGGAGCCTGAGGGCACACACTCAGCGATTCAGAAACACCTTCTTCACCTCCACCATCAGGGAGGAGGTACAGGAGCCTGAAGGCGCACACTCAACGATTCACGAACAGCTTCTTCCGCTCTGCCATCAGGGAAGAGGTACAGGAGCCTGAAGACACACACTCAACGATTCAGGAACAGCTTCTTCCCCTCTGCCATCAGGGAGGAGGTGTAGGAGATTGAAGACACACACTCAACGATTCAGGAACAGCTTCTTCCCCTCTGCCATCAGGGAGGGGGTACAGGAGCCTGAAGACACACATTCAACAATTCAGGAACAGCTTCTTCCCCTCTGCCATCAGGCAGTAGGTACAGTAGCCTGAAGACAGACACTCAATGATTCAGGAACAGCTTCTTCCCCTCCGCCATCAGGGAGGAGGTACAGGAGCCTGAAGACACACACTCAACGATTCAGGAACAGCTTTTTCCCCTCCGCCATCAGCGAGGAGGTACAGGAGCCTGAAGAAACACACTCAACGATTCAGGAACAGCTTCTTCCCCTCCGCCATCAGGGAGTAGGTACAAGAGCCTGAAGACTCACACTCACCGATTCAGGAACATCTTCTTCCCCTCTGCCATAAGGGAGAAGGTACAGGAGCCTGAGGGCACACAGTCAGCGATTCAGGAACAGCCTCTTCCCCTCTGCCATCAGGGATGAGGTACAGGAGCCTGAAGACACACACTCAACGATTCAGGAACATCTTCTTCCTCTCTGCGATCAGGGAAGAGGTACAGGAGCCTGAAGACACACTCTCAACGATTCAGGAACAGCTTCTTCCCCTCCACCATCAGGGAGGAGGTACAGGAGCCTGAAGACACACACTCAACGATTCAGGAACAGCTTCTTCCCCTCTGCCATCAGGGAAGGGGTACAGGAGCCCGAAGACACACACTCAACGATTCAGGAACAGCTTCTTCCCCTCCGCCATCAGGGAGGAGGTACAGGAGCCTGAAGACACACACTCAACAATTCAGGAACAGCTTCTTCCCCTCCGCCATCAGGGAGGAGGTACAGGAGCCTGAAGACACACACACAACGATTCAGGAACAGCTTCTTCCCCTCCGCCATCAGGGAGGAGGTACAGGAGCCTGAAGACACACACTCAGTGATTCAGGAACAGCTTCTTCCCCTCTGCCGTCAGGGAGGAGGTACAGGAGCCTGAAGACACACACTCAACGGTTCAGGAACAGCTTCTTCCCCTCCGCCATCAGGGAGAAGGTACAGGAGCCTGAAGGCGCACACTCAGTGATTCAGGAACTGCTTCTTCCCCTCCGCCATCAGGGAGGAGGTACAGGAGCCTGAAGGCGCACAATCAGCGATTCAGGAACAGCTTATTCCCCTCCGCCATCAGGGAGGAGGTACAGGAGTCTGAGGGCACACACTCTGCGATTCAGGAACAACTTCTTCCCCTCCGCCATCAGGGAGGTGGTACAGGAGCCTGAAGACACACACTCAACGATTCAGGAACAGCTTCTTCCCCTCCACCATCAGAGAGGAGGTACAGGAAACTGAAGACACACACTCAACGATTCAGGAAATGCTTCTTTCCCTCCGCCATCAGGGAGGAGGTACAGGAGCCTGAGGTCACACACTCAGCGATTCTGGAACAGCTTCTTCCCCTCTGCCATCACAGAGGAGGTACAGGAGCCTGAAGACACACACTCAGCAGTTCAGGAACAGCTTCTTCCCCTCTGCCATCAGGGAGGAGGTACAGGAGCCTGAAGACACATGCTCAACGATTCACGAACAGCTTCTTCCCCTCTGCCATCAGGGAGGAGGTGTAGGAGCCTGAAGACACACACTCAACGATTCAGGAACAGCTTCCTCCCCTCTGCCATCAGGGAGGTGGTGTAGGAGCCTGAAGACACACACTCAACGATTCAGGAATAGCTTCTTCCCCTCTGCCATCAGGGAGGAGGTACAGGAGCCTGAAGACACACACTCAACGATTCAGGAACAGCTTCTTCCCCTCTGCCATCAGGGAGGGGGTACAGGAGCCTGTAGACACACACTCAACAATTCAGGAACAGCTTCTTCCCCTCTGCCATCAGGCAGGAGGTACAGTAGCCTGAAGACACACACTCAACGATTCAGGAACAGCTTCTTCCCCTCCGCCATCAGGGAGGAGGTACAGGAGCCTGAAGACACACACTCAACGATTCAGGAACAGCTTTTTCCCCTCCGCCATCAAGGAGGAGGTACAGAAGCCTGAAGAAACACACTCAACGATTCAGGAACAGCTTCTTCCCCTCCGCCATCAGGGAATAGGTACAGGAGCCTGAAGGCACACACTCAACGATTCAGGAACAGCTTCTTCCCCTCTGCCATCAGGGAGGAGGTACAGGAGCCGGAAGACACACACTCAATGGTTCAGGAACACCTTCTTCCCCTCCGCCATCAGGGAGGAGGTACAGGAGCCTGAGGGCACACACTCAGCGATTCAGAAACACCTTCTTCACCTCCACCATCAGGGAGGAGGTACAGGAGTCTGAGGGCACACACTCTGCGATTCAGGAACAATTTCTTCCCCTCCGCCATCAGGGAGGAGGTACAGGAGCCTGAAGACACACACTCAACGATTCAGGAACAGCTTCTTCCCCTCCACCATCAGAGAGGAGGTACAGGAGCCTGAAGACACACACTCAACGATTCAGGAAATTCTTCTTTCCCTCCGCCATCAGGGAGGAGGTACAGGAGCCTGAGGGCACACACTCAGCGATTCAGGAACAGCTTCTTCCCCTCTGCCATCACAGAGGAGGTACAGGAGCCTGAAGACACACACTCAACGATTCAGGAACAGCTTCTTCCCCTCTGCCATCAGGGAGGGGGTACAGGAGCCTGAGGGCACACACTCAGTGATTCAGGAACAGCTTCTTCCCCTCTGCCATCAGGGAGGGGGTACAGGAGCCTGTAGACACACACTCAACAATTCAGGAACAGCTTCTTCCCCTCTGCCATCAGGCAGGAGGTACAGTAGCCTGAAGACACACACTCAACGATTCAGGAACAGCTTCTTCCCCTCCGCCATCAGGGAGGAGGTACAGGAGCCTGAAGACACACACTCAACGATTCAGGAACAGCTTTTTCCCCTCCGCCATCAAGGAGGAGGTACAGAAGCCTGAAGAAACACACTCAACGATTCAGGAACAGCTTCTTCCCCTCCGCCATCAGGGAATAGGTACAGGAGCCTGAAGGCACACACTCAACGATTCAGGAACAGCTTCTTCCCCTCTGCCATCAGGGAGGAGGTACAGGAGCCGGAAGACACACACTCAATGGTTCAGGAACACCTTCTTCCCCTCCGCCATCAGGGAGGAGGTACAGGAGCCTGAGGGCACACACTCAGCGATTCAGAAACACCTTCTTCACCTCCACCATCAGGGAGGAGGTACAGGAGTCTGAGGGCACACACTCTGCGATTCAGGAACATCTTCTTCCCCTCCGCCATCAGGGAGGAGGTACAGGAGCCTGAAGACACACACTCAACGATTCAGGAACAGCTTCTTCCCCTCTGCCATCAGGGAGGAGGTGTAGGAGCCTGAAAACACACACTCAACTGTAAAGAGGGTTTCTTCTTTTTTGTTAACTAGCAGGAATGCTAATTTACTGATAATGAGAATGGTATTCCTTTGTAAACCAAATGGGGATTAATGTTCTTTCTTCTGAGTCTTAAGCTTTTGTTGACGGGCTTTTGGGCAGATCGGCGCGAGGGGGTCGAGAGAGAGGACGCAATGCTCTAAACTGGGCGAGGATCGGACCCCAAAGGGGGGTCCGAGGCCGGGAGATTCTCCGAGGAGGTGGGGGGGATGAAGCTAGATGTACTTGGTTGACCACTCGGAGGGTCCTGAGCTGTTTGGAGAGTCGAGGAGTTCGGAGGGGATCGAATGGTAGCCAGAAGACTTCAGTAATTCAGCTCCAACGGCTGTGCACGAAGTGGTTTGGACTTTGATAAGTTTGGCGCCTTTTCTTTAATTTTCTCTTCATATTTTCTGTATCGTTATTAATCACTTAGTAATAGTAACCTTTATAAATCGTACTCATTTAATCGCATATGGTGTACTGTCTGTTTTTGGGCGAGGCGGGGACATCACATAGCATCCACACCAGCTGATTACCCAGTTTGGCGGGGCCGAAGGCTGCTCCCCCTAGACAAGAACGAGCTGAGCCAGCCTGAGGCGACCCAGGGGGTTACACAACGATTCAGGAACAGCTTCTTCCCCTCTGCCATCAGGGAGGAGGTACAGGAGCCTGAAGACACACACTCAACGATTCTGGAACAGCTTCTTCCCCTCTGCCATCACAGAGGAGGTACAGGAGCCTGAAGACACACACTCAGCAGTTCAGGAACAGCTTCTTCCCCTCTGCCATCAGGGAGGAGGTACAGGAGCCTGAAGACACACTCTCAACGATTCACGAACAGCTTCTTCCCCTCTGCCATCAGGGAGGAGGTGTAGGAGCCTGAAGACACACACGCAACGATTCAGGAACAGCTTCTTCTCCTCTGCCATCAGGGAGGTGGTGTATGAGCCTGAAGACACACACTCAACGATTCAGGAACAGCTTCTTCCCCTCTGCCATCAGGGAGGAGGTACAGGAGCCTGAAGACACACACTCAACGATTCAGGAACAGCTTCTTCCCCTCTGCCATCAGGGAGGGGGTACAGGAGCCTGTAGACACACACTCAACAATTCAGGAACAGCTTCTTCCCCTCTGCCATCAGGCAGGAGGTACAGTAGCCTGAAGACACACACTCAACGATTCAGGAACAGCTTCTTCCCCTCCGCCATCAGGGAGGAGGTACAGGAGCCTGAAGACACACACTCAACGATTCAGTAACAGCTTTTTCCCCTCCGCCATCAAGGAGGAGGTACAGGAGCCTGAAGAAACACACTCAACGATTCAGGAACAGCTTCTTCCCCTCCGCCATCAGGGAATAGGTACAGGAGCCTGAAGGCACAAACTCAACGATTCAGGAACAGCTTCTTCCCCTCTGCCATCCCGGAGGAGGTACAGGAGCCTGAAGACACACACACAACGGTTCAGGAGCAGCTTCTTCCCCTCTGCCATCAGGGAGGAGGTACAGGAGCCGGAAGACACACACTCAACGGTTCAGGAACACCTTCTTCCCCTCCGCCATCAGGGAGGAGGTACAGGAGCCTGAGGGCACACACTCAGCGATTCAGAAACACCTTCTTCACCTCCACCATCAGGGAGGAGGTACAGGAGCCTGAAGGCGCACACTCAACGATTCACGAACAACTTCTTCCGCTCTGCCATCAGGGAAGAGGTACAGGAGCCTGAAGACACACACTCAACGATTCAGGAACAGCTTCTTCCCCTCTGCCATCAGGGAGGAGGTGTAGGAGCTTGAAGACACACACTCAACGATTCCGGAACAGCTTCTTCCCCTCTGCCATCAGGGAGGAGGTACAGGAGCCTGAAGACACACACTCAACGATTCAGGAACAGCTTCTTCCCCTCTGCCATCAGGGAGGGGGTACAGGAGCCTGAAGACACACATTCAACAATTCAGGAACAGCTTCTTCCCCTCTGCCATCAGGCAGGAGGTACAGTAGCCTGAAGACACACACTCACCGATTCAGGAACATCTTCTTCCCCTCTGCCATCAGGGAGGAGGTACAGTAGCCTGAAGACACACACTCACCGATTCAGGAACATCTTCTTCCCCTCTGCCATCAGGGAGAAGGTACAGGAGCCTGAGGGCACACACTCAACGATTCAGGAACATCTTCTTCCTCTCTGCGATCAGGGAAGAGGTACAGGAGCCTGAAGACACACTCTCAACGATTCAGGAACAGCTTCTTCCCCTCCACCATCAGGAAGGAGGTACAGGAGCCTGAAGACACACACTCAACGATTCAGGAACAGCTTCTTCCCCTCTGCCATCAGGGAAGGGGTACAGGAGCCCGAAGACACACACTCAACGATTCAGGAACAGCTTCTTCCCCTCTGCCATCAGGGAGGGGTTACAGGAGCCTGGAGACACACACTCAACGGCTCAGGAACAGCTTCTTCCCCTCCGCCATCAGGGAGGAGGTACAGGAGCCTGAAGGCGCACACTCAGTGATTCAGGAACTGCTTCTTCCCCTCCGCCATCAGGGAGGAGGTACAGGAGCCTGAAGGCGCACACTCAGCGATTCAGGAACAGCTTATTCCCCTCCGCCATCAGGGAGGAGGTACAGGAGTCTGAGGGCACACACTCCGCGATTCAGGAACAACTTCTTCCCCTCCGCCATCAGGGAGGAGGTACAGGAGCCTGAAGACACACACTCAACGATTCAGGAACAGCTTCTTCCCCTCTGCCATCCCGGAGGAGGTACAGGAGCCTGAAGACACACACACAACGATTCAGGAGCAGCTTCTTCCCCTCTGCCATCAGGGAGGAGGTACAGGAGCCTGAAGACACACACTCAACGATTCAGGAACAACTTCTTCCCCTCCGCCATCAGGGAGGAGGTACAGGAGCCTGAAGACACACACTCAACGATTCAGGAACAGCTTATTCCCCTCCGCCATCAGGGAGGAGGTACAGGAGTCTGAGGGCACACACTCCGCGATTCAGGAACAACTTCTTCCCCTCCGCCATCAGGGAGGAGGTACAGGAGCCTGAAGACACACACTCAACGATTCAGGAACAGCTTCTTCCCCTCTGCCATCCCGGAGGAGGTACAGGAGCCTGAGGGCACACACTCAGCGATTCAGAAACACCTTCTTCACCTCCACCATCAGGGAGGAGGTACAGGAGCCTGAAAGTGCACACTCAGCGATTCACGAACAACTTCTTCCGCTCTGCCATCAGGGAAGAGGTACAGGAGCCTGAAGACACACACTCAACGATTCAGGAACAGCTTCTTCCCCTCTGCCATCAGGGAGGAGGTGTAGGAGCTTGAAGACACACACTCAACGATTCAGGAACAGCTTCTTCCCCTCTGCCATCAGGGAGGAGGTACAGGAGCCTGAAGACACACACTCAACGATTCAGGAACAGCTTCTTCCCCTCTGCCATCAGGGAGGGGGTACAGGAGCCTGAAGACACACATTCAACAATTCAGGAACAGCTTCTTCCCCTCTGCCATCAGGCAGGAGGTACAGTATCCTGAAGACACACACTCACCGATTCAGGAACATCTTCTTCCCCTCTGCCATCAGGGAGAAGGTACAGGAGCCTGAAGACACACACTCAACGATTCAGGAACATCTTCTTCCTCTCTGCGATCAGGGAAGAGGTACAGGAGCCTGAAGACACACTCTCAACGATTCAGGAACAGCTTCTTCCCCTCCACCATCAGGAAGGAGGTACAGGAGCCTGAAGACACACACTCAACGATTCAGGAACAGCTTCTTCCCCTCTGCCATCAGGGAAGGGGTACAGGAGCCCGAAGACACACACTCAACGATTCAGGAACAGCTTCTTCCCCTCTGCCATCAGGGAGTGGGTACAGGAGCCTGGAGACACACACTCAACGGTTCAGGAACAGCTTCTTCCCCTCCGCCATCAGGGAGGAGGTACAGGAGCCTGAAGGAGCACACTCAGTGATTCAGGAACTGCTTCTTCCCCTCCGCCATCAGGGAGGAGGTACAGGAGCCTGAAGGCGCACACTCAGCGATTCAGGAACAGCTTATTCCCCTCCGCCATCAGGGAGGAGGTACAGGAGTCTGAGGGCACACACTCTGCGATTCAGGAACAACTTCTTCCCCTCCGCCATCAGGGAGGAGGTACAGGAGCCTGAAGACACACACTCAACGACTCAGGAACAGCTTCTTCCCCTCCACCATCAGAGAGGAGGTACAGGAGACTGAAGACACACACTCAACGATTCAGGAAATGCTTCTTTCCCTCCGCCATCAGGGAGGAGGTACAGGAGCCTGAGGGCACACACTCAGCGATTCAGGAACAGCTTCTTCCCCTCTGCCATCACAGAGGAGGTACAGGAGCCTGAAGACACACACTCAGCAGTTCAGGAACAGCTTCTTCCCCTCTGCCATCAGGGAGGAGGTACAGGAGCCTGAAGACACACTCTCAACGATTCACGAACAGCTTCTTCCCCTCTGCCATCAGGGAGGAGGTGTAGGAGCCTGAAGACACACACTCAACGATTCAGGAACAGCTTGTTCCCCTCTGCCATCAGGGTGGAGGTACAGGAGCCTGAAGACACACACTCAACGATTCAGGAACAGCTTCTTCCCCTCTGCCATCAGGGAGGGGGTACAGGAGCCTGTAGACACACACTCAACAATTCAGGAACAGCTTCTTCCCCTCTGCCATCAGGCAGGAGGTATAGTAGCCTGAAGACACACACTCAACGATTCAGGAACAGCTTCTTCCCCTCCGCCATCAGGGAGGAGGTACAGGAGCCTGAAGACACACACTCAACGATTCAGGAACATCTTCTTCCCCTCCGCCATCAGGGAGGAGGTACAGGAGCCTGAAGACCACACTCAACAATTCAGGAACAGCTTCTTCCCCTCCGCCATCAGGGAGGAGGTACAGGAGCCTGAAGACACACACTCAACGATTCAGGAACAGCTTCTTCACCTCTGCCATCAGGGAGGAGGTACAGGAGCCTGAAGGCACACACTCAACGATTCAGGAACAGCTTCTTCCCCTCCGCCATCCCGGAGGAGGTACAGGAGCCTGAAGACACACACTCAACGATTCAGGAACAGCTTCTTCCCCTCTGCCATCAGGGAGCAGGTACAGGAGCCTGAAGAAACACACTCAACGATTCAGGAGCAGCTTCTTCCCCTCTGCCATCAGGGAGGAGGTACAGGAGCCGGAAGACACACACTCAACGGTTCAGGAACACCTTCTTCCCCTCCGCCATCAGGGAGGAGGTACAGGAGCCTGAGGGCACACACTCAGCGATTCTGAAACACCTTCTTCACCTCCACCATCAGGGAGGAGGTACAGGAGCCTGAAGGCGCACACTCAGTGATTCAGGAACTGCTTCTTCCCCTCCGCCATCAGGGAGGAGGTACAGGAGCCAGAAGGCGCACACTCAGCGATTCAGGAACAGCTTCTTCCCCTCCGCCATCAGGGAGGAGGTACAGGAGTCTGAGGGCACACTCTCAGTGATTCAGTAACTGCTTCTTCCCCTCCGCCATCAGGGAGGAGGTACAGGAGCCTGAGGGCACACACTCAGCGATTCAGAAACACCTTCTTCACCTCCACCATCAGGGAGGAGGTACAGGAGCCTGAAAGCGCATACTCAGCGATTCACGAACAACTTCTTCCGCTCTGCCATCAGGGAAGAGGTACAGGAGCCTGAAGACACACACTCAACGATTCAGGAACAGCTTCTTCCCCTCTGCCATCAGGGAGGAGGTGTAGGAGCTTGAAGACACACACTCAACGATTCAGGAACAGCTTCTTCCCCTCTGCCATCAGGGAGGAGGTACAGGAGCCTGAAGACACACACTCAACGATTCAGGAACAGCTTCTTCCCCTCTGCCATCAGGGAGGGGGTACAGGAGCCTGAAGACACACATTCAACAATTCAGGAACATCTTCTTCCCCTCTGCCATCAGGCAGGTGGTACAGGAGCCTGAAGGCACACAGTCAGCGATTCAGGAACATCTTCTTCCCCTCTGCCATCAGGGAGGAGGTACAGGAGCCTGAAGACACACACTCAACGATTCAGGAACATCTTCTTCCTCTCTGCGATCAGGGAAGAGGTACAGGAGCCTGAAGACACACTCTCAACGATTCAGGAACACCTTCTTCCCCTCCACCATCAGGAAGGAGGTACAGGAGCCTGAAGACACACACTCAACGATTCAGGAACAGCTTCTTCCCCTCTGCCATCAGGGAAGGGGTACAGGAGCCCGAAGACACACACTCAACGATTCAGGAACAGCTTCTTCCCCTCTGCCATCAGGGAGTGGGTACAGGAGCCTGGAGACACACACTCAACGGTTCAGGAACAGCTTCTTCCCCTCCGCCATCAGGGAGGAGGTACAGGAGCCTGAAGGCGCACACTCAGTGATTCAGGAACTGCTTCTTCCCCTCCGCCATCAGGGAGGAGGTACAGGAGCCTGAAGGCGCACACTCAGCGATTCAGGAACAGCTTATTCCCCTCCGCCATCAGGGAGGAGGTACAGGAGTCTGAGGGCACACACTTTGCGATTCAGGAACAACTTCTTCCCCTCCGCCATCAGAGAGGAGGTACAGGAGCCTGAAGACACACACTCAACGATTCAGGAACAGCTTCTTCCCCTCCACCATCAGAGAGGAGGTACAGGAGACTGAAGACACACACTCAACGATTCAGGAAATGCTTCTTTCCCTCCGCCATCAGGGAGGAGGTACAGGAGCCTGAGGGCACACACTCAGCGATTCAGGAACAGCTTCTTCCCCTCCGCCATCCCGGAGGAGGTACAGGAGCCTGAAGACACACACTCAACGATTCAGGAACAGCTTCTTCCCCTCTGCCATCAGGGAGCAGGTACAGGAGCCTGAAGACACACACTCAACGATTCAGGAACAGCTTCTTCCCCTCTGCCATCAGGGAGGGGGTACAGGAGCCTGTAGACACACACTCAACAATTCAGGAACAGCTTCTTCCCCTCTGCCATCAGGCAGGAGGTACAGTAGCCTGAAGACACACACTCAACGATTCAGGAACAGCTTCTTCCCCTCCGCCATCAGGGAGGAGGTACAGGAGCCTGAAGACACACACTCAACGATTCAGGAACATCTTCTTCCCCTCCGCCATCAGGGAGGAGGTACAGGAGCCTGAAGACCAAACTCAACAATTCAGGAACAGCTTCTTCCCCTCCGCCATCAGGGAGGAGGTACAGGAGCCTGAAGACACACACTCAACGATTCAGGAACAGTTTCTTCACCTCTGCCATCAGGGAGGAGGTACAGGAGCCTGAAGGCACACACTCAACGATTCAGGAACAGCTTCTTCCCCTCCGCCATCCCGGAGGAGGTACAGGAGCCTGAAGACACACACTCAACGATTCAGGAACAGCTTCTTCCCCTCTGCCATCAGGGAGCAGGTACAGGAGCCTGAAGAAACACACTCAACGATTCAGGAGCAGCTTCTTCCCCTCTGCCATCAGGGAGGAGGTACAGGAGCCGGAAGACACACACTCAACGGTTCAGGAACACCTTCTTCCCCTCCGCCATCAGGGAGGAGGTACAGGAGCCTGAGGGCACACACTCAGCGATTCTGAAACACCTTCTTCACCTCCACCATCAGGGAGGAGGTACAGGAGCCTGAAGGCGCACACTCAGTGATTCAGGAACTGCTTCTTCCCCTCCGCCATCAGGGAGGAGGTACAGGAGCCTGAAGGCGCACACTCAGCGATTCAGGAACAGCTTCTTCCCCTCCGCCATCAGGGAGGAGGTACAGGAGTCTGAGGGCACACTCTCAGTGATTCAGTAACTGCTTCTTCCCCTCCGCCATCAGGGAGGAGGTACAGGAGCCTGAGGGCACACACTCAGCGATTCAGAAACACCTTCTTCACCTCCACCATCAGGGAGGAGGTACAGGAGCCTGAAAGCGCACACTCAGCGATTCACGAACAACTTCTTCCGCTCTGCCATCAGGGAAGAGGTACAGGAGCCTGAAGACACACACTCAACGATTCAGGAACAGCTTCTTCCCCTCTGCCATCAGGGAGGAGGTGTAGGAGCTTGAAGACACACACTCAACGATTCAGGAACAGCTTCTTCCCCTCTGCCATCAGGGAGGAGGTACAGGAGCCTGAAGACACACACTCAACGATTCAGGAACAGCTTCTTCCCCTCTGCCATCAGGGAGGGGGTACAGGAGCCTGAAGACACACATTCAACAATTCAGGAACATCTTCTTCCCCTCTGCCATCAGGCAGGAGTTACAGGAGCCTGAGGGCACACAGTCAGCGATTCAGGAACATCTTCTTCCCCTCTGCCATCAGGGAGGAGGTACAGGAGCCTGAAGACACACACTCAACGATTCAGGAACATCTTCTTCCTCTCTGCGATCAGGGAAGAGGTACAGGAGCCTGAAGACACACTCTCAACGATTCAGGAACAGCTTCTTCCCCTCCACCATCAGGAAGGAGGTACAGGAGCCTGAAGACACACACTCAACGATTCAGGAACAGCTTCTTCCCCTCTGCCATCAGGGAAGGGGTACAGGAGCCCGAAGACACACACTCAACGATTCAGGAACAGCTTCTTCCCCTCTGCCATCAGGGAGTGGGTACAGGAGCCTGGAGACACACACTCAACGGTTCAGGAACAGCTTCTTCCCCTCCGCCATCAGGGAGGAGGTACAGGAGCCTGAAGGCGCACACTCAGTGATTCAGGAACTGCTTCTTCCCCTCCGCCATCAGGGAGGAGGTACAGGAGCCTGAAGGCGCACACTCAGCGATTCAGGAACAGCTTATTCCCCTCCGCCATCAGGGAGGAGGTACAGGAGTCTGAGGGCACACACTCTGCGATTCAGGAACAACTTCTTCCCCTCCGCCATCAGGGAGGAGGTACAGGAGCCTGAAGACACACACTCAACGATTCAGGAACAGCTTCTTCACCTCCACCATCAGAGAGGAGGTACAGGAGACTGAAGACACACACTCAACGATTCAGGAAATGCTTCTTTCCCTCCGCCATCAGGGAGGAGGTACAGGAGCCTGAGGGCACACACTCAGCGATTCAGGAACAGCTTCTTCCCCTCTGCCATCACAGAGGAGGTACAGGAGCCTGAAGACACACACTCAGCAGTTCAGGAACAGCTTCTTCCCCTCTGCCATCAGGGAGGAGGTACAGGAGCCTGACGACACACTCTCAACGATTCACGAACAGCTTCTTCCCCTCTGCCATCAGGGAGGAGGTGTAGGAGCCTGAAGACACACACTCAACGATTCAGGAACAGCTTGTTCCCCTCTGCCATCAGGGTGGAGGTACAGGAGCCTGAAGACACACACTCAACGATTCAGGAACAGCTTCTTCCCCTCTGCCATCAGGGAGGGGGTACAGGAGCCTGTAGACACACACTCAACAATTCAGGAACAGCTTCTTCCGCTCTGCCATCAGGCAGGAGGTACAGTAGCCTGAAGACACACACTCAACGATTCAGGAACAGCTTCTTCCCCTCCGCCATCAGGGAGGAGGTACAGGAGCCTGAAGACACACACTCAACGATTCAGGAACATCTTCTTCCCCTCCGCCATCAGGGAGGAGGTACAGGAGCCTAAAGACCACACTCAACAATTCAGGAACAGCTTCTTCCCCTCCGCCATCAGGGAGGAGGTACAGGAGCCTGAAGACACACACTCAACGATTCAGGAACAGCTTCTTCACCTCTGCCATCAGGGAGGAGGTACAGGAGCCTGAAGGCACACACTCAACGATTCAGGAACAGCTTCTTCCCCTCCGCCATCCCGGAGGAGGTACAGGAGCCTGAAGACACACACTCAACGATTCAGGAACAGCTTCTTCCCCTCTGCCATCAGGGAGCAGGTACAGGAGCCTGAAGAAACACACTCAACGATTCAGGAACAACTTCTTCCCCTCCGCCATCAGGGAGGAGGTACAGGAGCCTGAAGACACACACTCAACGATTCAGGAACAGCTTCTTCCCCTCTGCCATCCCGGAGGAGGTACAGGAGCCTGAAGACACACACTCAACGATTCAGGAACAGCTTCTTCCCTTCCGCCATCTGGGAGGAGGTACAGGAGCCTGAAGACACACACTCAACGATTCAGGAACATCTTCTTCCCCTCCGCCATCAGGGAGGAGGTACAGCAGCCTGAAGACACACACTCAACGATTCAGGAACAGCTTCTTCCCCTCCGCCATCAGGGAGGAGGTACAGGAGCCTGAAGACACACACTCAACGATTCAGGAACAGCTTCTTCACCTCCGCCATCAGGGAGGAGGTACAGGAGCCTGAAGGCACACACTCAACGATTCAGGAACAGCTTCTTCCCCTCCGCCATCCCGGAGGAGGTACAGGAGCCTGAAGACACACACTCAACGATTCAGGAACAGCTTCTTCCCCTCTGCCATCAGGGAGCAGGTACAGGAGCCTGAAGAAACACACTCAACGATTCAGGAGCAGCTTCTTCCCCTCTGCCATCAGGGAGGAGGTACAGGAGCCGGAAGACACACACTCAACGGTTCAGGAACACCTTCTTCCCCTCCGCCATCAGGGAGGAGGTACAGGAGTCTGAGGGCACACACTCAGTGATTCAGGAACTGCTTCTTCCCCTCCGCCATCAGGGAGGAGGTACAGGAGCCTGAAGGCGCACACTCAGCGATTCAGGAACACCTTCTTCCCCTCCGCCATCAGGGAGGAGGTACAGGAGCCTGAAGACACACACTCAACGATTCAGGAACAGCTTCTTCCCCTCCACCATCAGAGAGGAGGTACAGGAGACTGAAGACACACACTCAGCGATTCAGGAAATGCTTCTTTCCCTCTGCCATCAGGGAGGAGGTATAGGAGCCTGAGGGCACACACTCAGCGATTCAGGAACAGCTTCTTCCCTCTGCCATCACGGAGGAAGTACAGGAGCCTGAAGACACACACTCAACGATTCAGGAACAGCTTCTTCCCCTCTGCCATCAGGGAGGAGGTACAGGAGCCTGAAGACACACACTCAACGATTCAGGAACAGCTTCTTCCCCTCTGCCATCAGGGAGGAGGTGTAGGAGCTTGAAGACACACACTCAACGATTCAGGAACAGCTTTTTCCCCTCCGCCATCAGGGAGGAGTTACAGGAGCCTGAAGACACACACTCAACAATTCAGGAACAGCTTCTTCCCCTCTGCTATCAGGGAGGAGGTACAGTAGCCTGAAGACACACACTCAACGATTCAGGAACAGCTTTTTCCCCTCCGCCATCAGGGAGGAGGTACAGGAGCCTGAAGAAACACACTCAACGATTCAGGAACAGCTTTTTCCCCTCCGCCATCAGGGAGTAGGTACAGGAGCCTGAAGACACACACTCAACGATTCAGGAACAGCTTTTTCCCCTCCGCCATCAGGGAGGAGGTACAGGAGCCTGAAGAAACACACTCAACGATTCAGGAACAGCTTTTTCCCCTCTGCCATCAGGGAGTAGGTACAGGAGCCCGAAGACACACACTCAACGATTCAGGAACAGCTTCTTCCCCTCCGCCATCAGGGAGTAGGTACAGGAGCCCGAAGACACACACTCAACGATTCAGGAACAGCTTCTTCCCCTCTGCCATCAGGGAGGGGGTACAGGAGCCTGGAGACACACACTCAACGATTCAGGAACAGCTCCTTCCCCTCCGCCATCAGGGAGGAGGTACAGGAGCCTGAAGACACACACTCAACGGAACAGGAACAGCTTCTTCCCCTCCGCCATCAGGGAGGAGGTACAGGAGCCGGAAGACACACACTCAACGGTTCAGGAACACCTTCTTCACCTCCGCCATCAGGGAGGAGGTACAGGAGCCTGAAGGCGCACACTCAACGATTCAGGAACAGCTTTTTCCCCTCCGCCATCAGGGAGGAGGTACAGGAGCCTGAAGAAACACACTCAACGATTCAGGAACAGCTTCTTCCCCTCCGCCATCAGGGAGTAGGTACAGGAGCCCGAAGACACACACTCAACGATTCAGGAACAGCTTCTTCCCCTCTGCCATCAGGGAGGGGGTACAGGAGCCTGGAGACACACACTCAACGATTCAGGAACAGCTCCTTCCCCTCCGCCATCAGGGAGGAGGTACAGGAGCCTGAAGACACACACTCAACAATTCAGGAACAGCTTCTTCCCCTCCGCCATCAGGGAGGAGGTACAGGAGCCTGAAGACACACACTCAACGGAACAGGAACAGCTTCTTCCCCTCCGCCATCAGGGAGGAGGTACAGGAGCCGGAAGACACACACTCAACGGTTCAGGAACACCTTCTTCACCTCCGCCATCAGGGAGGAGGTACAGGAGCCTGAAGGCGCACACTCAGTGATTCAGGAACTGCTTCTTCCCCTCCGCCATCAGGGAGGAGGTACAGGAGCCTGAAGGCGCACACTCTGCGATTCAGGAACATCTTCTTCCCCTCCGCCATCAGGGAGGAGGTACAGGAGCCTGAAGACACACACTCAACGATTCAGGAACAGCTTCTTCCCCTCCACCATCAGAGAGGAGGTACAGGAGACTGAAGACACACACTCAACGATTCAGGAAATGCTTCTTTCCCTCCGCCATCAGGGAGGAGGTACAGGAGCCTGAGGGCACACACTCAGCGATTCAGGAACAGCTTCTTCCCCTCTGCCATCATGGAGGAGGTACAGGAGCCTGAAGACACACACTCAACGATTCAGGAACAGCTTCTTCCCCTCTGCCATCAGGGAGGAGGTACAGGAGCCTGAAGACACACTCTCAACGATTCAGGAACAGCTTCTTCCCTTCCGCCATCAGGGAGGAGGTACAGGAGCCTGAAGACACACACTCAACGATTCAGGAACAGCTTCTTCCCTTCCGCCATCAGGGAGGAGGTACAGGAGCCTGAAGACACACACTCAACGATTCAGGAACATCTTCTTCCCCTCCGCCATCAGGGAGGAGGTACAGCAGCCTGAAGACACACACTCAACGATTCAGGAACAGCTTCTTCCCCTCCGCCATCAGGGAGGAGGTACAGGAGCCTGAAGACACACACTCAACGATTCAGGAACAGCTTCTTCACCTCTGCCATCAGGGAGGAGGTACAGGAGCCTGAAGGCACACACTCAACGATTCAGGAACAGCTTCTTCCCCTCCGCCATCCCGGAGGAGGTACAGGAGCCTGAAGACACACACTCAACGATTCAGGAACAGCATCTTCCCCTCTGCCATCAGGGAGCAGGTACAGGAGCCTGAAGAAACACACTCAACGATTCAGGAGCAGCTTCTTCCCCTCTGCCATCAGGGAGGAGGTACAGGAGCCGGAAGACACACACTCAACGGTTCAGGAACACCTTCTTCCCCTCCGCCATCAGGGAGGAGGTACATGAGCCTGAAGACACACATTCAGTGATTCAGTAACTGCTTCTTCCCCTCCGCCATCAGGGAGGAGGTACAGGAGCCTGAAGGCGCACACTCAGCGATTCAGGAACAACTTCTTCCCCTCCGCCATCAGGGAGGAGGTACAGGAGCCTGAAGAAACACACTCAACGATTCAGGAACAGCTTCTTCCCCAACGCCATCAGGGAGTAGGTACAGGAGCCTGAAGGCACACACTCAACGATTCAGGAACAGCTTCTTCCCCTCTGCCATCCCGGAGGGGGTACAGGAGCCTGAAGACACACATTCAACAATTCAGGAACAGCTTCTTCCCCTCTGCCATCAGGCAGGAGGTACAGTAGCCTGAAGACACACACTCAACGATTCAGGAACAGCTTCTTCCCCTCCGCCATCAGGGAGGAGGTACAGCAGCCTGAAGACACACACTCAACGATTCAGGAATAGCTTTTTCCCCTCCGCCATCAGGGAGGAGGTACAGGAGCCTGAAGACACACACTCAACGATTCAGGAACATCTTCTTCCCCTCTGCCATCAGGGAGGAGGTACAGGAGCCTGAAGACACACACTCAACGATTCAGGAACAGCTTCTTCCCCTCCGCCATCAGGGAGGAGGTACAGGAGCCTGAAGACACACACTCAACGGTTCAGGAACAGCTTCTTCCCCTCGGCCCTCAGGGAGGAGGTACAGGAGCCTGAAGACACACACTCAACAATTCAGGAACAGCTTCTTCCCCTCGGCCCTCAGGGAGGAGGGACAGGAGCCTGAAGACACACACTCAACAATTCAGGAACAGCTTCTTCCCCTCCGCCATCAGGGAGGAGGTACAGGAGCCTGAAGACACACACTCAACGGTTCAGGAACTGCTTCTTCCCCTCCGCCATCAGGGAGGAGGTACAGGAGCCTGAAGGCACACACTCAACGATTCAGGAACAGCTTCTTCCCCTCCGCCATCAGGGAGGAGGTACATGAGCCTGAAGACACACACTCAGCGATTCAGGAACAGCTTCTTCCCCTCTGCCGTCAGGGAGGAGGTACATGAGCCTGAAGACACACACTCAGCGATTCAGGAACAGCCTCTTCCCCTCTGCCATCAGGGAGGAGGTACAGGAGCCTGGAGACACACACTCAACGATTCAGGAACAGCTTCTTCCCCTCGGCCCTCAGGGAGGAGGTACAGGAGCCTGAAGACACACACTCAACAATTCAGGAACAGCTTCTTCCCCTCCGCCATCAGGGAGGAGGTACAGGAGCCTGAAGACACACACTCAACGGTTCAGGAACTGCTTCTTCCCCTCCGCCATCAGGGAGGAGGTACAGGAGCCTGAAGACACACACTCAACGGTTCAGGAACACCTTCTTCCGCTCCGCCATCAGGGAGGAGGTACAGGAGCCTGAGGGCACACACTCTGCGATTCAGGAACACCTTCTTCACCTCCGCCATCAGGGAGGAGGTACAGGAGCCTGGAGACACACACTCAAAGATTCAGGAAATGCTTCTTTCCCTTCGCCATCAGGGAGGAGGTACAGGAGCCTGAAGACACACACTCAGCAGTTCAGGAACAGCTTCTTCCCCTCTGCCATCAGGGAGGAGGTACAGGAGCCTGAAGACACACACTCAGCGATTCAGGAACAGCTTCTTCCCCTCTGCCATCAGGGAGGAGGTACAGGAGCCTGAAGACACACTCTCAACGATACACGAACAGCTTCTTCCCCTCTGCCATCAGGGCGGAGGTGTAGGAGCCTGAAGACACACACTCAACGATTCAGGAACAGCTTCTTCCCCTCTGCCATCAGGGAGGAGGTGTAGGATCCTGAAGACACACACTCAACGATTCAGGAACAGCTTCTTCCCCTCTGCCATCAGGGAGGAGGTACAGGAGCCTGAAGACACACACTCAACGATTCAGGAACAGCTTCTTCCCCTCTGCCATCAGGGAGGGGGTACAGGAGCCTGTAGACACACACTCAACAATTCAGGAACAGCTTCTTCCCCTCCACCATCAGGGAGGAGGTACAGGAGCCTGAAGGCGCACACTCAGCGATTCAGGAACAGCTTCTTCCCCTCCGCCATCAGGGAGGAGGTACAGGAGCCTGAAGACACACACTCAACGATTCAGGAACAGCTTCTTCCCCTCCGCCATCAGGGAGGAGGTACAGGAGCCTGAAGACACACACTCAACGATTGAGGAACAGCTTCTTCCCCTCCACCATCAGAGAGGAGGTACAGGAGACTGAAGAGACACACTCAACGATTCAGGAAATGCTTCTTTCCCTCCGCCATCAGGGAGGAGGTACAGGAGCCTGAGGGCACACACTCAGCGATTCAGGAACAGCTTCTTCCCCTCTGCCATCACGGAGGAGGTACAGGAGCCTGAAGACACACACTCAGCAGTTCAGGAACAGCTTCTTCCCCTCTGCCTTCAGGGAGGAGGTACAGGAGCCTGAGGGCACACACTCAACGATTCACGAACAGCTTCTTGTCCTCCGCCATCAGGGAGGAGGTACTGGAGCCTGAAGACACACACTCAGCGATTCAGGAACAGCTTCTTCCCCTCTGCCATGGAGGAGGTACAGGAGCCTGAAGACACACACTCAACGATTCAGGAACAGCTTCTTCCCCTCTGCCATCAGGGAGGGGGTGCAGGAGCCTGAAGACACACACTCAACAATTCAGGAACAGCTTCTTCCCCTCTGCCATCAGGGAGGAGGTACAGTAGCCTGAAGACACACACTCAACGATTCAGGAACAGCTTCTTCCCCTCCGCCATCAGGGAGGAGGTACAGGAGCCTGAAGACACACACTCAACGATTCAGGAACAGCTTTTTCCCCTCCGCCATCAAGGAGGAGGTACAGGAGCCTGAAGAAACACACTCAACGATTCAGGAACAGCTTCTTCCCCTCCGCCATCAGGGAGTAGGTACAGGAGCCTGAAGGCACACACTCAACGATTCAGGAACAGCTTCTTCCCCTCTGCCATCCCGGAGGAGGTACAGGAGCCTGAAGATACACACACAACGATTCAGGAGCAGCTTCTTCCCCTCTGCCATCAGGGAGGAGGTACAGGGAGCCGGAAGACACACACTCAATGGTTCAGGAACACCTTCTTCCCCCTCCGCCATCAGGGAGGAGGTACAGGAGCCTGAGGGCACACACTCAGCGATTCAGAAACACCTTCTTCACCTCCACCATCAGGGAGGAGGTACAGGAGCCTGAAGGCGCACACTCAACGATTCACGAACAGCTTCTTCCGCTCTGCCATCAGGGAAGAGGTACAGGAGCCTGAAGACACACACTCAACGATTCAGGAACAGCTTCTTCCCCTCTGCCATCAGGGAGGAGGTGTAGGAGATTGAAGACACACACTCAACGATTCAGGAACAGCTTCTTCCCCTCTGCCATCAGGGAGGGGGTACAGGAGCCTGAAGACACACATTCAACAATTCAGGAACAGCTTCTTCCCCTCTGCCATCAGGCAGGAGGTACAGTAGCCTGAAGACAGACACTCAATGATTCAGGAACAGCTTCTTCCCCTCCGCCATCAGGGAGGAGGTACAGGAGCCTGAAGACACACACTCAACGATTCAGGAACAGCTTTTTCCCCTCCGCCATCAGGGAGGAGGTACAGGAGCCTGAGGAAACACACTCAACGATTCAGGAACAGCTTTCTTCCCCTCCGCCATCAGGGAGTAGGTACAAGAGCCTGAAGACTCACACTCACCGATTCAGGAACATCTTCTTCCCCTCCGCCATAAGGGAGAAGGTACAGGAGCCTGAGGGCACACAGTCAGCGATTCAGGAACAGCCTCTTCACCTCTGCCATCAGGGAGGAGGTACAGGAGCCTGAAGACACACACTCAACGATTCAGGAACATCTTCTTCCTCTCTGCGATCAGGGAAGAGGTACAGGAGCCTGAAGACACACTCTCGAACGATTCAGGACAGCTTCTTCCCCTCCACCATCAGGGAGGAGGTACAGGAGCCTGAAGACACACACTCAACGATTCAGGAACAGCTTCTTCCCCTCTGCCATCAGGAAGGGGTACAGGAGGCCCGAAGACACACACTCAACGATTCAGGAACAGCTTCTTCCCCTCCGCCATCAGGGAGGAGGTACAGGAGCCTGAAGACACACACTCAACAATTCAGGAACAGCTTCTTCCCCTCCGCCATCAGGGAGGAGGTACAGGAGCCTGAAGACACACACACAACGATTCAGGAACGAGCTTTCTTCCCCTCCGCCATCAGGGAGGAGGTACAGGAGCCTGAAGGACACACACTCAGTGATTCAGGAACAGCTTCTTCCCCTCTGCCGTCAGGGAGGAGGTACAGGAGCCTGAAGACACACACTCAACGGTTCAGGAACAGCTTCTTCCCTCTCCGCCATCAGGGAGAAGGATACAGGAGCCTGAAGGCGCACACTCAGTGATTCAGGAACTGCTTCTTCCCCTCCGCCATCAGGGAGGAGGTACAGGAGCCTGAAGGCGCACACCTCAGCGATTCAGGAACAGCTTATTCCCCTCCGCCATCAGGGAGGAGGTACAGGAGTCTGAGGGCACACACCTCTGCGATTCAGGAACAACTTCTTCCCCTCCGCCATCAGGGAGGTGGTACAGGAGCCTGAAGACACACACTCAACGATTCAGGAACAGCTTCTTCCCCTCCACCATCAGAGAGGAGGTACAGGAAACTGAAGACACACACTCAACGATTCAGGAAATGCTTCTTTTCCCTCCGCCATCAGGGAGGAGGTACAGGAGCCTGAGGTCACACACTCAGCGATTCTGGAACAGCTTCTTCCCCTCTGCCATCACAGAGGAGGTACAGGAGCCTGAAGACACACACTCAGCAGTTCAGGAACAGCTTCTTCCCCTCTGCCATCAGGGAGGAGGTACAGGAGCCTGAAGACACATGCTCAACGATTCACGAACAGCTTCTTCCCCTCTGCCATCAGGGAGGAGGTGTGGGAGCCTGAAGACACACACTCAACGATTCAGGAACAGCTTCTTCCCCTCTGCCATCAGGGAGGTGGTGTAGGAGCCTGAAGACACACACTCAACGATTCAGGAATTCCTTCTTCCCCTCTGCCATCAGGGAGGAGGTACAGGAGCCTGAAGACACACACTCAACGATTCAGGAACAGCTTCTTCCCCTCTGCCATCAGGGAGGGGGTACAGGAGCCTGTAGACACACACTCAACAATTCAGGAACAGCTTCTTCCCCTCTGCCATCAGGCAGGAGGTACAGTAGCCTGAAGACACACACTCAACGATTCAGGAACAGCTTCTTCCCCTCCGCCATCAGGGAGGAGGTACAGGAGCCTGAAGACACACACTCAACGATTCAGGAACAGCTTTTTTCCCCTCCGCCATCAGGAGGAGGTACAGAAGCCTGAAGAAACACACTCAACGATTCAGGAACAGCTTCTTCCCCTCCGCCATCAGGGAATAGGTACAGGAGCCTGAAGGCACACACTCAACGATTCAGGAACAGCTTCTTCCCCTCTGCCATCAGGGAGGATGTACAGGAGCCGGAAGACACACACTCAATGGTTCAGGAACACCTTCTTCCCCTCCGCCATCACGGAGGAGGTACAGGAGCCTGAGGGCACACACTCAGCGATTCAGAAACACCTTCTTCACCTCCACCATCAGGGAGGAGGTACAGGAGTCTGATGGCACACACTCTGCGATTCAGGAACAACTTCTTCCCCTCCGCCATCAGGGAGGAGGTACAGGAGCCTGAAGACACACACTCAACGATTCAGGAACAGCTTCTTCCCCTCCACCATCAGAGAGGAGGTACAGGAGACTGAAGACACACACTCAACGATTCAGGAAATTCTTCTTTCCCTCCGCCATCAGGGAGGAGGTACAGGAGCCTGAGGGCACACACTCAGCGATTCAGGAACAGCTTCTTCCCCTCTGCCATCACAGAGGAGGTACAGGAGCCTGAAGACACACACTCAACGATTCAGGAACAGCTTCTGCCCTCTGCCATCACAGAGGAGGTACAGGAGCCTGAAGACACACACTCAGCAGTTCAGGAACAGCTTCTTCCCCTCTGCCATCAGGGAGGTGGGTACAGGAGCCTGAAGACACACACTCAACGATTCAGGAACAGCTTCTTCCCCTCTGCCATCAGGGAGGAGGTGTAGGAGCCTGAAAACACACACTCAACTGTAAAGAGGGGTTTCTTCTTTTTGTTAACTAGCAGGAATGCTAATTTACTGATAATGAGAATGGTATTCCTTTGTAAACCAAATGGGGATTAATGTTCTTTCTTCTGAGTCTTAAGCTTTTGTTGACGGGCTTTTGGGCAGATCGGCGCGAGGGGGTCGAGAGAGAGGACGCAATGCTCTAAACTGGGCGAGGATCGGGACCCCAAAGGGGGGTCCGAGGCCGGGAGATTCTCCGAGGAGGTGGGGGGGATGAAGCTAGATGTGCTTGGTTGACCACTCGGAGGGTCCTGAGCTGTTTGGAGAGTCGAGGAGTTCGGAGGGGATCGAATGGTAGCCAGAAGACTTCAGTAATTCAGCTCCAACAGGCTGTGCACGAAGTGGTTTGGACTTTGATAAGTTTGGCGCCTTTTCTTTAATTTTCTCTTCATATTTCTGTATCGTTATTAATCACTTAGTAATAGTAACCTTTATAAATCGTACTCATTTAATCGCATATGGTGTACTGTCTGTTTTTGGGCGAGGCGGGGACATCACATAGCATCCACACCAGCTGATTACCCAGTTTGGCGGGGCCGAAGGCTGCTCCCCCTAGACAAGAACGAGCTGAGCCAGCCTGAGGCGACCCAGGGGGTTACACAACGATTCAGGAACAGCTTCTTCCCCTCTGCCATCAGGGAGGAGGTACAGGAGCCTGAAGACACACACTCAACGATTCTGGAACAGCTTCTTCCCCTCTGCCATCACAGAGGAGGTACAGGAGCCTGAAGACACACACTCAGCAGTTCAGGAACAGCTTCTTCCCCTCTGCCATCAGGGAGGAGGTACAGGAGCCTGAAGACACACTCTCACACGATTCACGAACAGCTTCTTCCCCTCTGCCATCAGGGAGGAGGTGTGGGAGCCTGAAGACACACACTCAACGATTCAGGAACAGCTTCTTCCCCTCTGCCATCAGGGAGGTGGTGTAGGAGCCTGAAGACACACACTCAACGATTCAGGAATTCCTTCTTCCCCTCTGCCATCAGGGAGGAGGTACAGGAGCCTGAAGACACACACTCAACGATTCAGGAACAGCTTCTTCCCCTCTGCCATCAGGGAGGGGTACAGGAGCCTGTAGACACACACTCAACAATTCAGGAACAGCTTCTTCCCCTCTGCCATCAGGCAGGAGGTACAGTAGCCTGAAGACACACACTCAACGATTCAGGAACAGCTTCTTCCCCTCCGCCATCAGGGAGGAGGTACAGGAGCCTGAAGACACACACTCAAACGATTCAGTAACAGCTTTTTCCCCCCTCCGCCATCAAGGAGGAGGTACAGGAGCCTGAAGAAACACACTCAACGATTCAGGAACAGCTTCTTCCCCTCCGCCATCAGGGAATAGGTACAGGAGCCTGAAGGCACACACTCAACGATTCAGGAACAGCTTCTTCCCCTCTGCCATCCCGGAGGAGGTACAGGAGCCTGAAGACACACACACAACGGTTCAGGAGCAGCTTCTTCCCTCTGCCATCAGGGAGGAGGTACAGGAGCCGGAAGACACACACTCAACGGTTCAGGAACACCTTCTTCCCCTCCGCCATCAGGGAGGAGGTACAGGAGCCTGAGGGCACACACTCAGCGATTCAGAAACACCTTCTTCACCTCCACCATCAGGGAGGAGGTACAGGAGCCTGAAGGCGCACACTCAACGATTCACGAACAACTTCTTCCGCTCTGCCATCAGGGAAGAGGTACAGGAGCCTGAAGACACACACTCAACGATTCCAGGAACAGCTTCTTCCCCTCTGCCATCAGGGAGGAGGTGTAGGAGCTTGAAGACACACACTCAACGATTCCGGAACAGCTTCTTCCCCTCTGCCATCAGGGAGGAGGTACAGGAGCCTGAAGACACACACTCAACGATTCAGGAACAGCTTCTTCCCCTCTGCCCATCAGGGAGGGGGTACAGGAGCCTGAAGACACACATTCAACAATTCAGGAACAGCTTCTTCCCCTCTGCCATCAGGCAGGAGGTACAGTAGCCTGAAGACACACACTCACCGATTCAGGAACATCTTCTTCCCCTCTGCCATCAGGGAGGAGGTACAGTAGCCTGAAGACACACACTCACCGATTCAGGAACATCTTCTTCCCCTCTGCCATCAGGAGAAGGTACAGGAGCCTGAGGGCACACACTCAACGATTCAGGAACATCTTCTTCCTCTCTGCGATCAGGGAAGAGGTACAGGAGCCTGAAGACACACTCTCAACGATTCAGGAACAGCTTCTTCCCCTCCACCATCAGGAAGGAGGGTACAGGAGCCTGAAGACACACACTCAACGATTCAGGAACAGCTTCTTCCCCTCTGCCATCAGGGAAGGGGTACAGGAGCCCGAAGACACACACTCAACGATTCAGGAACAGCTTCTTCCCCCTCTGCCATCAGGGAGGGGGTACAGGAGCCTGGAGACACACACTCAACGGCTCAGGAACAGCTTCTTCCCCTCCGCCATCAGGGAGGAGGTACAGGAGCCTGAAGGCGCACACTCAGTGATTCAGGAACTGCTTCTTCCCCCCTCCGCCATCAGGGAGGAGGTACAGGAGCCTGAAGGCGCACACTCAGCGATTCAGGAACAGCTTATTCCCCTCCGCCATCAGGGAGGAGGTACAGGAGTCTGAGGGCACACACTCCGCGATTCAGGAACAACTTCTTCCCCTCCGCCATCAGGGAGGAGGTACAGGAGCCTGAAGACACACACTCAACGATTCAGGAACAGCTTCTTCCCCTCTGCCATCCCGGAGGAGGTACAGGAGCCTGAAGACACACACACAACGATTCAGGAGCAGCTTCTTCCCCTCTGCCATCAGGGAGGAGGTACAGGAGCCTGAAGACACACACTCAACGATTCAGGAACAACTTCTTCCCCTCCGCCATCAGGGAGGAGGTACAGGAGCCTGAAGACACACACTCAACGATTCAGGAACAGCTTATTCCCCTCCGCCATCAGGGAGGAGGTACAGGAGTCTGAGGGCACACACTCCGCGATTCAGGAACAACTTCTTCCCCTCCGCCATCAGGGAGGAGGTACAGGAGCCTGAAGACACACACTCAACGATTCAGGAACAGCTTCTTCCCCTCTGCCATCCCGGAGGAGGTACAGGAGCCTGAGGGCACACACTCAGCGATTCAGAAACACCTTCTTCACCTCCACCATCAGGGAGGAGGTACAGGAGCCTGAAATTGCACACTCAGCGATTCACGAACAACTTCTTCCGCTCTGCCATCAGGGAGGAGGTAAAGGAGCCTGAGGGCACACACTCAGCGATTCAGGAACAGCTTCTTCCCCTCTGCCATCACAGAGGAGGTACAGGAGCCTGAAGACACACACTCAGCAGTTCAGGAACAGCTTCTTCCCCTCTGCCATCAGGGAGGAGGTACAGGAGCCTGACGACACACTCTCAACGATTCACGAACAGCTTCTTCCCCTCTGCCATCAGGGAGGAGGTGTAGGAGCCTGAAGACACACACTCAACGATTCAGGAACAGCTTGTTCCCCTCTGCCATCAGGGTGGAGGTACAGGAGCCTGAAGGCACACACTCAACGATTCAGGAACAGCTTCTTCCCCTCTGCCATCAGGGAGGGGGTACAGGAGCCTGTAGACACACACTCAAACAATTCAGGAACAGCTTTCTTCCGCTCTGCCATCAGGCAGGAGGTACAGTAGCCTGAAGACACACACTCAACGATTCAGGAACAGCTTCTTCCCCTCCGCCATCAGGGAGGAGGTACAGGAGCCTGAAGACACACACTCAACGATTCAGGAACATCTTCTTCCCCTCCGCCATCAGGGAGGAGGTACAGGAGCCTGAAGACCACACTCAACAATTCAGGAACAGCTTCTTCCCCTCCGCCATCAGGGAGGAGGTACAGGAGCCTGAAGACACACACTCAACGATTCAGGAACAGCTTCTTCACCTCTGCCATCAGGGAGGAGGTACAGGAGCCTGAAGGCACACACTCAACGATTCAGGAACAGCTTCTTCCCCTCCGCCATCCCGGAGGAGGTACAGGAGCCTGAAGACACACACTCAACGATTCAGGAACAGCTTCTTCCCCTCTGCCATCAGGGAGCAGGTACAAGGAG
>NC_082736.1:24357014-24428835 GCF_030144855.1 Hypanus sabinus | reverse complement strand
TCAGTAACAGCTTCTTCCCCTCCGCCATCAGGGAGGAGGTACAGGAGCCTGAAGACACACACTCAACGATTCAGGAACAGCTTCTTCCCCTCCACCATCAGAGAGGAGGTACAGGAGACTGAGGGCACACACTCAACGATTCACGAACAGCTTCTTCCCCTCTGCCATCAGGGTGGAGGTGTAGGAGCCTGAAGACACACACTCAGCGATTCAGGAACAGCTTCTTCCCCTCTGCCATCAGGGAGGAGGTACAGGAGCCTGAAGACACACACTCAACGATTCAGGAACAGCTTCTTCCCCTCTGCCATCAGGGAGGGGGTACAGGAGCCTGAAGACACACACTCAACAATTCAGGAACAGCTTCTTCCCCTCTGCCATCAGGCAGGAGGTACAGTAGCCTGAAGACACACACTCAACGATTCAGGAACAGCTTCTTCCCCTCCGCCATCAGGGAGGTGGTACAGGAGCCTGAAGACACACACTCAACGATTCAGGAACAGCTTTTTCCCCTCCGCCATCAGGGAGGAGGTACAGGAGCCTGAAGAAACACACTCAACGATTCAGGAACAGCTTCTTCCCCTCCGCCATCATGGAGTAGGTACAGGAGCCTGAAGGCACACACTCAACGATTCAGGAACAGCTTCTTCCCCTCTGCCATCCCGGAGGAGGTACAGGAGCCTGAAGACACACACACAACGATTCAGGAGCAGCTTCTTCCCCTCTGCCATCAGGGAGGAGGTACAGGAGCCGGAAGACACACACTCAACTGTTCAGGAACACCTTCTTCCCCTCTGCCATCAGGGAGAAGGTACAGGAGCCTGAGGGCACACACTCAGCGATTCAGGAACACCTTCTTCACCTCCGCCATCAGGGAGGAGGTTCAGGAGCCTGAGGGCACACACTCAGCGATTCAGGAACAGCTTCTTCCCCTCTGCCATCAGGGAGGAGGTTCAGGAGCCTGAGGGCACACACTCAGCGATTCAGGAACAGCTTCTTCCCCTCTGCCATCAGGGAGGTGGTACAGGAGCCTGAAGACACACACTCAACGATTCAGGAACACCTTCTTCACCTCCGCCATCAGGGAGGAGGTTCAGGAGCCTGAGGGCACACACTCAGCGATTCAGGAACAGCTTCTTCCCCTCTGCCATCAGGGAGGAGGTACAGGAGCCTGAAGACACACACTCAATGATTCAGGAACAGCTTCTTCACCTCTGCCATCAGGGAGGAGGTACAGGAGCCTGAAGACACACACTCAACGATTCAGGAACAGCTTCTTCCCCTCTGCCATCAGGGAGGAGGTACAGGAGCCTGAAGACACACACTCAACGATTCAGGAACAGCTTCTTCCCCTCTGCCATCAGGGAGGAGGTACAGGAGCCTGAAGACACACACTCAATGATTCAGGAACAGCTTCTTCACCTCTGCCATCAGGGAGGAGGTACAGGAGCCTGAAGACACACACTCAACGATTCAGGAACAGCTTCTTCCCCTCCACCATCAGGGAGGAGGTACAGGAGCCTGAAGACACACACTCAGTGATTCAGGAACAGCTTCTTCCCCTCCGCCATCAGGGAGGAGGTACAGGAGCCTGAAGACACACACTCAACGATTCAGGAACAGCTTCTTCCCCTCTGCCATCAGGGAGGAGGTACAGGAGTCTGAAGACACACACTCAATGATTCAGGAACAGCTTCTTCACCTCTGCCATCAGGGAGGAGGTACAGGAGCCTGAAGACACACACTCAGCGATTCAGGAACAGCTTCTTCCCCTCTGCCATCAGGGAGGAGGTACAGGAGCCTGAAGACACACACTCAGTGATTCAGGAACAGCTTCTTCCCCTCCGCCATCAGGGAGGAGGTACAGGAGCCTGAGGGCACAAACTCAGCGATTCAGGAACAGCTTCTTCCCCTCTGCCATCCGATTTCTGAATGGACATTGAACTCACGAACACTATGGCAGTACTTTTTTATTTCTGTTTTTCCACTACTTATTTAACTATTATTCTGACTGTTTTTCCTTATGATGTTTTGCATCACACTGCTGCTGCAACGAGACATTTCACGAGTCCATGCCTGAGATATTAAACCTGATTTAGACATCCAAACATATTCTGTTGTGGTTCATTTGGTCCATAGGGTTTTCGTGGCAAGTTACAGCATGCCCGGCCTTTCTTCCATGCAGATGCTGCCACTGCTCAGGTTGGCACCTGGTTGGGGTTTGTACCCAGGACCCTCTGCCTTGAAGTCCAGTGCGGATGCTACTACACCACCAGCCGGCCACTTTTACGCACCTCCGCCACTGCCACCAGTGCTCGCTCGGCAAACCCACCACCCTCTGTGTGGAATAAGTTGTCCCCTTTAAATTTTCCCCTCTCACCCTAAACGTTCACCTCTAGCTTTAGACTACCCTGGAAAAAAAAACACTTTTCATTCACTTTATTTATGCCTCTCATGATTTATAAACTTTCAAGCTTCTTGCACTCCTGAGGGAAAAATGATCTGACCTCTTCCCAAACGGGACGAAATCTGCAGATGCTGGAAATCCGAGCAACACACACACAATCAATGCTGGAGGAACTCAACAGGCCAGGCAGCATCCATGGAAAAGAGTAAACAGTCAAGATCTCTGACCAGGACCTCTTCCAGTCCTGATAAAGAGTCTCAGCCAGAAACTTTGGCGGGTTATTCCACTCTCTAGATCACGCCTGGCCTGCTGAGTTCCTCCAGCATTTTGTGTGTCTGTGTGCGTGTTGCTCTGGATTTCCAGCGTCTGCAGAATCTCCCACGTTTGTCCAGTCTGTCCTTCGAAACTCAAACCCTCCATTCCCGGCAATGTCCTCTCTTTCCACGTCAGCAAAAACGAAGAGCTGATTATTGACCACAGGAGGGAGAAACTGGGGGCCAGTCCTCATTAGGCGATCCACTTGAAATTCCTTGGTCATATCATTTCAGAAGAGCTGTGTAAGTATCAAAACAAAGAAGCCATGACAACGTCTCTACTTGCTTCTACGTTTGTGCAGCTTTGGCATGCCTTCTAAAACTCTGGTATGTCTTCTAAAAGCAAACATGAGGAAATCTGCAGATGCTGGAAATTCAAGCACCACACACAAAATGCTGGTGGAACGCAGCAGGCCAGGCAGCGTCTACAGGGAGAAGTACACTCGATGTTTCGGGCCGAGACCCTCTGTCAGGACTAACTGAAATAAGAGATAGTAACAGATTTGAAAGTGGGAGGGGAAGGGGGAGATCTGGAGGAATGAAGCTGATTGGCAAAAGGGATACACAGCTGGAGAAGGGAAAGGATCATGGGATGATGTGTATCCCTTTTAACAAACTTTCCATCTCTTAGCTTCATCCCTCCCCCTCTGGTCTTCTCCTATCATTTCGGATCTCCCCCTCCCCCTCCCACTTTCAAATCTCTTACTGTCTCTTCTTTCAGTTAGTCCTGACGAAGGGTCTCGGCCCGAAACGTCGACAGTGCTTCTCCCTATAGACGCCGCCTGGCCTGCTGTGTTCCACGAGCATTTTGTGTGTGTTGTTTTAAATTGAACCTGTTTTAGATGGTGGGACCACTCTCCTGAATCCTCCCGGTCAGCAGGGGGCGGTATTGAACCTGTTTTAGATGTTAGGACCACTTTCCTGAATCCTCCCGGTCAACAGGGGGCGGTATTGAACCTGTTTTCGATGTTGGGACCACTCTCCTGAATCCTCCCGGTCAGCAGGGGGCGGTATTGAACCTGTTTTAGATGTTGGGACCACTCTCCTGAATCCACCCGGTCAGCTGGGGGTGGTATTGAACCTGTTCTAGATGTTGGGACCACTCTCCTGAATCCTCCCGGTCAGCAGGGGGCGGTATTGAACCTGTTCTAGATGTTGGGACCACTCTCCTGAATCCTCCCGGTCAGCAGGGGGCGCTATTGAACCTGTTTTAGATGGTGGGACCACTCTCCTGAATCCTCCCGGCCAGCAGGGGGCGGTATTGAACCTGTTTTAAATGGTGGGACCACTCTCCTGAATCCTCCCGGTCAGCAGGGGACGGTATTGAACCTGTTTTAGATGTTGGGACCACTCTCCTGAACCCTCCCGGTCAGCAGGGGGCGGTATTGAACCTGTTTTAGATGTTGGGTCTACTCTCCTGAATCTTCCCGGTCAGCAGGGGGCGGTATTGAACCTGTTTTAGATGTTGGGACCACTCTCCTGAATCCTCCCGGTCAGCAGGGGGCGGTATTGAACCTGTTTTAGATGTTGGGACCACTCTCCTGAATCCTCCCAGTCAGCAGGGGGCGGTATTGAACCTGTTTTAGATGTTGGGACCACTCTCCTGAATCCTCCAGGTCAGCAGGGGGCGGTATTGAACCTGTTTTAGATGGTGGGACCACTCTCCTGAATCCTCCCGGTCAGCAGGGGGCGGTATTGAACCTGTTTTAGATGTTAGGACCACTCTCCTGAATCCTCCCGGTCAATAGGGGGCGGTATTGAACCTGTTTTCGATGTTGGGACCACTCTCCTGAATCCTCCCGGTCAGCAGGGGGCGGTATTGAACCTGTTTTAGATGTTGGGACCACTCTCCTGAATCCACCCGGTCAGCAGGGGGTGGTATTGAACCTGTTCTAGATGTTGGGACCACTCTCCTGAATCCTCCCGGTCAGCAGGGGGCGGTATTGAACCTGTTTTAGATGTTAGGACCACTTTCCTGAATCCTCCCGGTCAACAGGGGGCGGTATTGAACCTGTTTTCGATGTTGGGACCGCTCTCCTGAATCCTCCCAGTCAGCAGGGGGCGGTATTGAACCTGTTTTAGATGTTGGTACCACTCTCCTGAATCCTCCAGGTCAGCAGGGGGCGGTATTGAACCTGTTTTAGATGTTGGGACCACTCTCCTTAATCCTCCCAGTCAGCAGGGGGCGGTATTGAACCTGTTTTAGATGTTGGGACCACTCTCCTGAATCCTCCCGGTCAGCAGGGGGCGGTATTGAACCTGTTTTAGATGTTGGGACCACTCTCCTGAATCCTCCAGGTCAGCAGGGGGCGGTATTGAACCTGTTTTAGATGTTGGGACCACTCTCCTGAATCCTCCCGGTCAGCAGGGGGCGGTATTGAACCTGTTTTAGATGTTGGGACCACTCTCCTGAATCCTCCCGGTCAGCAGGGGGCGGTATTGAACCTGTTTTAGATGTTGGGACCACTCTCCTGAATCCTCCCGGTCAGCAGGGGGCGGTATTGAACCTGTTTTGAGTCCTGACGAAGGGTCTCGGCCCGAAACGTCGACAGCGCTTCTCCCTATAGACGCTGCCTGGCCTGCTGCGTCCCACTAGCATTTTTTGTGTGTTGTTATGTCTTTCTAAAACTTTGACAAACTTCTGTAGATCCACAGCGGAGAGTCTCCTGGCTGGTACGGGAGCACTGATGCTCAGGAATGGGAAAGCCTACAGGAAGGGGCAGATTCCGTCCAGTGCGTCCGCGGAGAGCGCGGCCACCGGAAAGCCGCATCGGGCCCCCACCATCCAGGCCGTCCGGCTGCCGCCATGGAGGAGAAGGTTCCACCCCGCCTGGTTCAGGGACACAACCATCAGGCTCCTGAGTTCACTCACCTCAACTCTGAACTGATTCCATGACCCACAGACTCACTTTCAAGGACTCTACAACTCGTGTCCTCAGTACGTGTGTATATATATCGACCTCCTTCTTAATATTTGCGCAGTCTGTCTTTTGCACGTTGGCAGCTTGTCAGTGTAGTTTGCCACTGATTCCATCGTATTCCTTTGTTCTATTGTGAATGCCCGCAAGAAAATGAATCTCAGGGCGGTGTATGTTGATATACACGTACATAAAGAGTTAACGAATTTTAACCCCTTCTTGTTATCCGGAAAGGGCCCATGAGCACAAAGAATGACCCAGGAGATTTTTTTTTTATGAGATACAGTATGGTGTAGGCCTTTCCAGCCCTGTGACCCCCCCCCCCCGATCTTCTCCCAGCTCTGGGTAAGTAACCCCACTGCCCTGTGAGCAGCCTCGGGGGAGACGAAGGCTACAAGAGTAAAACCCAGACAGCAGATCCCGAGCGGAGCCCCTAAGGTGGCTGGACGTCACTGAACGTCCTCCCGGCAGCTAAGGTGGAGTCGATGGAAATTGACACGGTGGGGTGGGGGGGGTGAACCCCTCTGCTGGTTGGAGCCGTACCTGACAGAAAGGAAGATGGTTGTGGTGGTTGGAGGGCCATTGTCTCAGGACCACTGCAGGAGTTTCTCAGGGGAGTGTCCTAGGACCAACCATCTTCAGCTGCTTCATCAATGACCCTCCCTCCATCATAAGGTCAGAAGTGGGGGCGTTCGCAGATGGCCGGACAACGTTCCCCACCGTTCGTGACTCCTCGGACGGTGAAGCGGTTCCTACCCAAATGCGGCAGGGCCTGGACAATATCCAGGCTCGGGCTGACAAGTGGCGAGTGACATTCGAGCCGCACTAGTGCCGGGCAATGACCATCTCCAACAGGAGAGGCTCGAACCATCGTCCCCTGACATTCAGTGGAATCACCATCACTGAAACCCCTACTGTCAACATCCCGGGGGTTACCATCGACAGGAAACTGAACCGGTCTAGGAATATAAACTCCGTGGCTACCAGAGCAGGTCAGAGGCTCGGAATCCTGCGGGGTGTCACTCACCTCCTGACTCCCCAGAGCCCGTCCACCATTGACGAGGCTCAGGTCAGGAGTGGAGTGGAATACTCGCCCCTCGCCTGGATGAGTGAAGCCTCCATCAACACTGGAGAGGCTCGACACCATCCAGTACGAGGCAGCCCACTCGATTGGTACCCCTTCCACAAGCATCCAGTCCCCCCACCATCGACGGACAGTTCCGCAGTGTGTACGATCTACAAGATGCACTGCGACAGCACACCGAAGATCCTGAGGCAGCCCCTCCCAGACCCTCGACCACCACCGTCTGGAAGGACGAGAACAGCAGATACCTGGGAACACCACCACTGGGAAGTCCCCCTCTGAGTCACTCCCCCATCCTGACTCGGAAACATATCGCTGTTCCTTCATTGTCGCTGGGTCAGAATCATGGAATCCCCTCCCTAACAGCACTGGGGGTGAACCTACACCTCAGGGGCCGCAGCGGTTCGAGAAGGCAGCTCATCGCCACCTTCTCAAGGGCAACCAGGGACGGGCAATAACTGCTGGCTTAGCTGGCGATGTAAGTTATAGAAGCTCCTGCAGCCAAGCCGGTGCCAAAAGCATTGCTTCATGAGCTTTCCTTTGGACTCCACTGGTGAGGCCGAGAGGGGGATCCTGACGACTGGGCACCTCAGGGTCTCCACACCTTCCGCCCAGGCTCGGGCCCTGGAGAGCTCCTACACCCACTGTCCTTCGAGACGGAGGGATGCCATCATATCATCAATGCACAACGACCAACCCACCCACCAACCGGTGCGTCTTTGAGTTGTGGGAGGAAACCGGAGCACCCGGAGGAAATCGGGTCACGGGGAGAGCGTGCAAACTCCTCACAGGCAGTGCAAGTCAGTCTCCTGTGGTTATTGCACTCAATGCGTGGGCAGCGGGTCAGTGCCATCTGCCCGTGGATTGCAGTGGGCACACATTGGAATCAACTTCCGGGCATTTGGGTTACTGTAATCATAACCCGGGCTGTGGATTGCAAGTGGGTCACGGCGATTGTAGGGACTGTTGTCGGGTGAGCAAAGAGAGTCTTAGCGGGTAGATATGAAGCAGTCTCATTATTCAGCAAAATGAGGCACCATATGGAGACCCTTTCGGAGGAGGGTATATTGAACTCCATATATTGAATTTTATTCTTGTGCAATAAGGTTTTTGCATCCTGAGTCTGCCTGTGTTTGGGACGTTAACAGGGTAACTTGGTGAACGAGGGCGGCCCAGCATGGACTATAGTGAGCTCAGTCAAGAATCCTTTTAATTTCAAATATAAACTATTTTCGTAATAGGATGTTACCTGGGTTTCAGCACCTAAGTTACAGGGAAAGGTTGAACAAGTTAGGTCTCTATTCATTGGAGCGTAGAAGGTTGAGGGGGGATTTGATCGAGGTATTTAAAATTTTGAGAGGGATAGATAGAGTTGACGCAAATAGGCTGTTTCCATTGAGAGTAGGGGAGATTCAAACGAGAGGACATGATTTGAGAGTTAGGGGGCAGAAGTTTAAGGGAAACACGAGGGGGTATTTCTTTACTCAGAGAGTGATAGCTGTGTGGAATGAGCTTCCTGTAGAAGTAGTAGAGGCCAGTTCAGTTGTGTCATTTGAGGTAAAATTGGATAGGTATATGGACAGGAAAGGAGTGGAGGGTTATGGGCTGAGTGCGGGTAGGTGGGACTAGGTGAGATTAAGAGTTCGGCACGGACTAGGAGGGCCGAGATGGCCTGTTTCCGTGCTGTGATTGTTATATGGTTATATGGAGGAGGCAGGCTGGACCCCACGTGCAAAAGGCCAAAGGACAGTTCCACATTTCCAGTGCTTCCTTTACCCTACACGCAGACTTCACGGCTTCACACACCTCACCCCTCCTCCACGGCTCCCTCTTCGCGCCCACGCCCCAAACACCGACGTGCACTTTAATCAGCGTTGCCGGGTCTTCCGATGAACTGTAGTTCACAGCTTTTAGGAACTCGTTGTTCAGAGCTGCATTTTAAATTTAATCTACAGTCCATATTCAGATCTGAAGTCTGGTGGCTGAAGTTATTCACTGTACCTCCAAGCCCCCAAAAACCCCATGTATCTATTTTCTGTCTGTCGGTACTGTTCTTCCTGTTGCATGTTTATTATGGGTAAGTTGATCACGGGCGCTTGGCTTAGCACGTTTAAACCTGCTACCGCTTAAGTACGAGAAGACTGTCTAATTTGTTATTTCTATGAGACCTGATGGAGAGCATCAGCCCGAAACGTCGACTGCTTATACTCTTTTGCCCGGCCTGCTGAGTTCCTCCAGCATTTTGTGTGTGTTGCTTCAGATTTCCAGCATCTGCAGATTTTCTCTCGTTTGTGTTATTTCGTTAAATCGCCAGCTTTTGTTGGATCAATTTTTATTATTTCAAGATTGTTTGTTTTGCTGGTGTCTTAATTCAAACTTCAAAAAAAGTAAATTTTATTATCAGAGTTCATATATGTCACCCTGAGATTCATTTCCCCACGGGCGTACTCAGCAAATCTATAGAATAAACAGGATCAGTGAAAGATCAACCTGAGTGCAGAAGAAGACAAACTGTGCAAATGCAAATATAAATAAATAGCAATAAATAACGAGAACATGAGATAAAGAGTCCGTAAAGTGAGGTCATCGGTTGTGGGAACATCTCAATGGATGGGCAAGTGAGTGTAGTTACCCCCTTTTGTTCGGGAGCCTGATGGTTGAGGGGTAGTAACTGTTCCTGAACCTGATGGTGCGAGTCCTGAGGCTCCTGTACCTTCTACCTGATGGTTGAGGGGTAGTAACTGTCCCTGAACCTGGTGGTGCGAGTCCTGAGGCTCCAGTACCTCCTTCCTGATGGTTGAGGGGTAGTAACTGTTCCTGAACCTGGTGGTGTGAGTCCTGAGGCTCCTGTACCTCCTTCCTGATGGTTGAGGGGTGGTAACTGTTCCTGAACCTGGTGGTGCGAGTCCTGAGGCTCCTGTACCTTCTACCTGATGGTTGAGGGGTGGTAACTGTTCCTGAACCTGGTGGTGTGAGTCCTGAGGCTCCTGTACCTTCTACCTGATGGTTGAGGGGTGGTAACTGTTCCTGAACCTGGTGGTGCGAGTCCTGAGGCTCCTGTACCTTCGACCTGATGGTTGAGGGGTGGTAACTGTTCCTGAACCTGGTGGTGTGAGTCCTGAGGCTCCTGTACCTCCTTCCTGATGGTTGAGGGGTGGTAACTGTTCCTGAACCTGGTGGTGCAAATCCTGAGGCTCCTGTACCTCCTTCCTGATGGTTGAGGGGTGGTAACTGTTCCTGAACCTGGTGTTGTGAGTCCTGAGGCTCCTGTACCTTCTACCTGATGGTTGAGGGGTGGTAACTGTTCCTGAACCTGGTGGTGCAAGTCCTGAGGCTCCTGTACCTTCTACCTGATGGCAGCAGCGAGAAGGGAGCACGGCCTGGGTGGTGGGGATCTCTGGAGAAGAGAGCACGGCCTGGGTGGTGGGGGTCTCTGGAGAAGGGAGCACGACCTGTGTGGTGGGGGTCTCTGGAGAAGGGAGCACGGCCTGGGCGGTGGGGGTCTCTAGAGAAGAGAGCACGGCCTGGGTGGTGGGGATCTCTGGAGAAGAGAGCACGGCCTGGGTGGTGGGGGTCTCTGGAGAAGGGATCACGGCCTGGGTGGTGGGGGTCTCTGGAGAAGAGAGCACGGCCTGGGTGGTGGGGATCTCTGGAGAAGAGAGCACGGCCTGGGTGGTGGGGATCTCTGGAGAAGGGATCACGGCCTGGGCGGTGGGGGTCTCTGGAGAAGGGAGCACGGCCTGGGCGGTGGGGGTCTCTGGTGAAGGGAGCACCGCCTGGGTGGTGGGGGTCTCTGGGGAAGGGAGCACGGCCTGGGTGGTGGGGTCTCTGGAGAAGGGAGCACGGCCTGGGTGGTGGGGGTCTCTGGAGAAGGGAGCACGGCCTGGGTGGTGGGGATCTCTGGAGAAGGGAGCACGGCCTGGGTGGTGGGGGTCTCTGGAGAAGGGAGCACGGCCTGGGTGGTGGGGGTCTCTGGAGAAGGGAGCACGGCCTGGGTGGTGGGGGTCTCTGGAGAAGGGAGCACGGCCTGGGTGGTGGGGGACTCTGGAGAAGGGAGCACGGCCTGGGTGGTGGGGGTCTCTGGAGAAGAGAGCACGGCCTGGGCGGTGGGGGTCTCTGGAGAAGGGAGCACGGCCTGGGCGGTGGGGGTCTCTGGTGAAGGGAGCACGGCCTGGGTGGTGGGGGTCTCTGGAGAAGGGAGCACGGCCTGGGTGGTGGGGTCTCTGGAGAAGGGAGCACGGCCTGGGTGGTGGGGGGTCTCTGGAGAAGGGAGCACGGCCTGGGCGGTGGGGGTCTCTGGAGAAGGGAGCACGGCCTGGGTGGTGGGGGTGTCTGGAGAAGGGAGCACGGCCTGGGTGGTGGGGTCTCTGGAGAAGGGAGCACGGCCTGGGTGGTGGGGTCTCTGGAGAAGGGAGCACGGCCTGGGTGCTGGGGGTCTCTGGAGAAGGGAGCACGGCCTGGGCGGTGGGGGTCTCTGGAGAAGGGAGCACGGCCTGGGAGGTGGGGATCTCTGATGACGGACGCTGCTTTCCTACGACAGCGTTTCATGTAGACATGCTCAATGGTGGGGAGGGCTTTACCCGTGATGGACTGGGCCGAATCTTTTGTAGGATTTTCCATTCAAAGGGATTGGTGTTTCCACATCAGGCCAGTCAACACTCTCTCCACTATACATCTGTAGAAGTTTGTCAAAGTTTTAGATCTCGTGCCAAATCTCCACAGACTCCCGAAGAAGCAGAGGCACTGTTGTGCTTTCTCCGTAATCTCACTTATCTGACGAGACCAGGACAGGTCCTCTGAAATAGTGACGCCCGGGAATTTAATGTTACCGACCCTCTCCACCTCTGATCCTCCGATGAGGATCCGCTGTGTTCAGCCGCACAGATGTAGGTGTAAGGAGAGTGGAGCGGGGGGATAAGCACGCAGTCTGGTGGTGATGGGGATCATGGAGGAGACTGACTGGGGTTGGCCAGTGAGGAAACCCAGGACACGGTTGTACAAGAGGGTGTGCGGTGTCAACACCGGCTTCCCCGTTGCTGAGTCTCTGAACAGGATCGGCTCGTCTTCAGCGTGACCCGTGTGCAGGCCGTGCAATGAATGTGGGGATAGTGAACTACTGCAACTTCTAAGTAGAATATGATTTATCGTAAATCGACGGTGCGGCTGCAGCTGGGGTTGGGTTATTGTAATCAACATGTGGACAATGGGTTATGGAACTATATTTATGGGTGACTTCAAAAGGGCAACAATTATACCAGTGGCCTCGAGGAGCAGGGTGAACTGCCTCAGTTTAAAGGCCACATTTTAAGAATAAGGGGTAGGCCATTTAGAATGGAGATGGGGAGAAACTTTCTCACCCGGAGAGTTGTGGATTTGTGGAATGCACTGCCTCAGAAGGCAGTGGAGGCCAATTCTCTGGATGCTTTCAAGAAAGAGTGAGATAGAGCTCTTAAAGATAGCGGGGTCAAGGGATATGGGGAGAGGGCAGGAACGGGGTACTGATTGTGGATGATCAGCCATGATCACAGTGAATGGCAGTGCTGGCTCGAAGGGCCGAATGGCCTACTCCTGCACCTATTGTCTGTTATTCAATGACTGTCACTCAGTTGTACTCACTTCTATGGCGGTGAAGTGCTCTGAGAGGCTGCTCACAACTGCAATCAACTCTTGCCTAAGTAGGGACCGGGACCTGCTGAAAATTTGCCTGTCGTCACAACGGGTCTACAGCAGACGCCGTCTCGCCGGCTCTCCACTCGGCCTTGGGCCACCCAGACAATATCGTCACCGTCAAACCCTCAGTTCTAATCAGCAGGCTCCAAAGCCTGGGCCTCCGCAACGGGACCCTTGACTTCCTCAGCGGGAGACCACAGTCCGCGAGGCTCGGGAATGACATCTCCTTCCCGCTGACAATAGCCCACTCCTCTACTCTCCCGACACCCGCGACCGCGTGGCCAGACACAGCTCAGACGCCATCTATAAATTTGCCGGTGGCGCAGCTGTCGTTGGCAGAATTTCAGACGGTGGCGAGAGGGCGTACAGGAGCGAGGTAGATCAGCTGGTTGAGAGGTGTCGCAACGTCGGCAAGACCGAGGAGCTGATTGTGGACTTCAGGAAGGGGAAGTCGAGGGAACACACGCCCGTCCTCATCGGGGGATCGGAAGTGGAGAGAGTGAGCAACTTCAAGTTCCTGGGTGTCAGCATCTCTGAGGATCTAACCTGGTCCCAACATATCGATGCAGCCTCAAAGGAGGCCCGGCAGTGGCCGTATTTCATCAGGAGTTTGAAGAAATTTGGTTTGTCACCAAAGACACTCGCAAATTTCTACAGATGTACGCGGGAAGCATTCTGACTGGTAACGGGGGAGGGAGGCTGCTGCACAGGATCGGAAAAAAGCTGCAGACAGTTGCAAACTGGGCCAGCTCCCATCATGGGCCGAGTCTCTCCAGCTTCCAGGACACCCTCAAAAGGCGAGTCCTCAAAAAGTTAGCATCTATCATTAAGAAGCTGGCATCCATCAATGTCCAGGACATGTCTTCTTCTCACTGTTACCATCAGGGAGGAGGTACAGGAGCCTGAAGACACACACTCAACGATTCAGGAACAGCTTCTTCCCCTGCGCCATCAGGGAGGAGGTACAGGAGCCTGAAGACACACACTCAGCGATTCACGAACAGCTTCTTCCCCTCTGCCATCAGGGAGGAGGTACAGGAGCCTGAAGACACACACTCAGCGATTCAGGGACAGCTTCTTCCCCTGCGCCATCAGGGAGGAGGTACAGGAGCCTGAAGACACACACTCAACGATTCAGGAACAGCTTCTTCCCCTGCGCCATCAGGGAGGAGGTACAGGAGCCTGAAGACAAACACTCAACGATTCAGGGACAGCTTCTTCCCCTCTGCCATGAGGGAGGAGGTACAGGAGCCTGAAGACAAACACTCAACGATTCAGGGACAGCTTCTTCCCCTCTGCCATCAGGGAGGAGGTACAGGAGCCTGAAGACACACACTCAACGATTCAGGAACAGCTTCTTCCCCTCTGCCATCAGAGAGGGGGTACAGGAGCCTGAAGACACACACTCAGCGATTCAGGGACAGCTTCTTCCCCTCTGGAATCAGGGAGGAGGTACAGGAGCCTGAAGACACACACTCAACGATTCAGGAACAGCTTCTTCCCCTCTGCCATCAGGGAGGAGGTACAGGAGCCTGAAGACACACACTCAACGATTCAGGAACAGCTTCTTCCCCTCTGCCATCAGGGAGGAGGTACAGGAGCCTGAAGACACAAACTCAGTGATTCAGGAACAGTTTCTTCCCCTCTGCCATCAGGGAGGAGGTACAGGACCCTGAAGACACACACTCAGTGATTCAGGAACAGCTTCTTCCCCTCTGCCATCAGGGAGGAGGTACAGGAGCCTGAAGACACAAACTCAGTGATTCAGGAACAGCTTCTTTCCCTCCGCCATGAGGGAGGAGGTACAGGAGCCTGAAGACACACACTCAGTGATTCAGGAACAGCTTCTTCCCCTCTGCCATCAGGGAGGAGGTACAGGAGCCTGAAGGCACACAGTCAACGATTCAGGAACAGCTTCTTCCCCTCCGCCGTCAGGGAGGAGGTACATGAGCCTGAAGACAAACACTCAACGATTCAGGGACAGCTTCTTCCCCTCTGCCATCAGGGAGGAGTAACAGGAGCCTGAAGACACACACTCAACGATTCAGGAACAGCTTCTTCCCCTCTGCCATCAGAGAGGGGGTACAGGAGCCTGAAGACACACACTCAGCGATTCAGGGACAGCTTCTTCCCCTCTGGAATCAGGGAGGAGGTACAGGAGCCTGAAGACACACACTCAACGATTCAGGAACAGCTTCTTCCCCTCTGCCATCAGGGAGGAGGTACAGGAGCCTGAAGACACACACTCAACGATTCAGGAACAGCTTCTTCCCCTCTGCCATCAGGGAGGAGGTACAGGAGCCTGAAGACACAAACTCAGTGATTCAGGAACAGTTTCTTCCCCTCTGCCATCAGGGAGGAGGTACAGGACCCTGAAGACACACACTCAGTGATTCAGGAACAGCTTCTTCCCCTCTGCCATCAGGGAGGAGGTACAGGAGCCTGAAGACACAAACTCAGTGATTCAGGAACAGCTTCTTTCCCTCCGCCATGAGGGAGGAGGTACAGGAGCCTGAAGACACACACTCAGTGATTCAGGAACAGCTTCTTCCCCTCTGCCATCAGGGAGGAGGTACAGGAGCCTGAAGGCACACAGTCAACGATTCAGGAACAGCTTCTTCCCCTCCGCCGTCAGGGAGGAGGTACATGAGCCTGAAGACACACACTCAGCGATTCAGGAACAGCTTCTTCCCTCTGCCATCAGGGAGGGGGTACAGGAGCCTGAAGACACACACTCAACGATTTAGGAACAGCTTCTTCCCCTCTGCCATCAGGGAGGAGGTACAGGAGCCTGAAGACACACACTCAATGATTCAGGAACAGCTTCTTCCCCTCTGCCATCAGGGAGGAGGTACAGGAGCCTGAAGACACAAACTCAGTGATTCAGGAACAGCTTCTTTCCCTCCGCCATGAGGGAGGAGGTACAGGAGCCTGAAGACACACACTCAGTGATTCAGGAACAGCTTCTTCCCCTCTGCCATCAGGGAGGAGGTACATGAGCCTGAAGACACACACTCAGCGATTCAGGAACAGCTTCTTCCCTCTGCCATCAGGGAGGGGGTACAGGAGCCTGAAGACACACACTCAACGATTTAGGAACAGCTTCTTCCCCTCTGCCATCAGGGAGGAGGTACAGGAGCCTGAAGACACACACTCAATGATTCAGGAACAGCTTCTTCCCCTCTGCCATTAGGGAGGAGGTACAGGAGCCTGAAGACACACACTCAATGATTCAGGAACAGCTTCTTCCCCTCTGCCATTAGGGAGGAGGTACAGGAGCCTGAAGACACACACTCAATGATTCAGGAACAGCTTCTTCCCCTCTGCCATCAGGGAGGAGGTACAGGAGCCTGAAGACACACACTCAGCGATTCAGGAACAGCTTCTTCCCCTCTGCCGTCAGGGAGGAGGTACAGGAGCCTGAAGACACACACTCAATGATTCAGGAACAGCTTCTTCCCCTCTGCCATTAGGGAGGAGGTACAGGAGCCTGAAGACACACACTCAATGATTCAGGAACAGCTTCTTCCCCTCTGCCATTAGGGAGGAGGTACAGGAGCCTGAAGACACACACTCAAGGATTCAGGAACAGCTTCTTTCCTCTGCCATCAGGGAGGGGGTACAGGAGCCTGATGACACACACTCAACGATTTAGGAACAGCTTCTTCCCCTCTGCCATCAGGGAGGAGGTACAGGAGCCTGAAGACACACACTCAATGATTCAGGAACAGCTTCTTCCCCTCTGCCATTAGGGAGGAGGTACAGGAGCCTGAAGACACACACTCAATGATTCAGGAACAGCTTCTTCCCCTCTGCCATTAGGGAGGAGGTACAGGAGCCTGAAGACACACACTCAATGATTCAGGAACAGCTTCTTCCCCTCTGCCATCAGGGAGGAGGTACAGGAGCCTGAAGACACACACTCAGCGATTCAGGAACAGCTTCTTCCCCTCTGCCGTCAGGGAGGAGGTACAGGAGCCTGAAGACACACACTCAATGATTCAGGAACAGCTTCTTCCCCTCTGCCATTAGGGAGGAGGTACAGGAGCCTGAAGACACACACTCAATGATTCAGGAACAGCTTCTTCCCCTCTGCCATCAGGGAGGAGGTACAGGAGCCTGAAGACACAAACTCAGTGATTCAGGAACAGCTTCTTTCCCTCCGCCATGAGGGAGGAGGTACAGGAGCCTGAAGACACACACTCAGTGATTCAGGAACAGCTTCTTCCCCTCTGCCATCAGGGAGGAGGTACAGGAGCCTGAAGGCACACAGTCAACGATTCAGGAACAGCTTCTTCCCCTCCGCCGTCAGGGAGGAGGTACATGAGCCTGAAGACAAACACTCAACGATTCAGGGACAGCTTCTTCCCCTCTGCCATCAGGGAGGAGGTACAGGAGCCTGAAGACACACACTCAACGATTCAGGAACAGCTTCTTCCCCTCTGCCATCAGAGAGGGGGTACAGGAGCCTGAAGACACACACTCAGCGATTCAGGGACAGCTTCTTCCCCTCTGGAATCAGGGAGCAGGTACAGGAGCCTGAAGACACACACTCAACGATTCAGGAACAGCTTCTTCCCCTCTGCCATCAGGGAGGAGGTACAGGAGCCTGAAGACACACACTCAACGATTCAGGAACAGCTTCTTCCCCTCTGCCATCAGGGAGGAGGTACAGGAGCCTGAAGACACAAACTCAGTGATTCAGGAACAGTTTCTTCCCCTCTGCCATCAGGGAGGAGGTACAGGACCCTGAAGACACACACTCAGTGATTCAGGAACAGCTTCTTCCCCTCTGCCATCAGGGAGGAGGTACAGGAGCCTGAAGACACAAACTCAGTGATTCAGGAACAGCTTCTTTCCCTCCGCCATGAGGGAGGAGGTACAGGAGCCTGAAGACACACACTCAGTGATTCAGGAACAGCTTCTTCCCCTCTGCCATCAGGGAGGAGGTACAGGAGCCTGAAGGCACACAGTCAACGATTCAGGAACAGCTTCTTCCCCTCCGCCGTCAGGGAGGAGGTACATGAGCCTGAAGACACACACTCAGCGATTCAGGAACAGCTTCTTCCCTCTGCCATCAGGGAGGGGGTACAGGAGCCTGAAGACACACACTCAACGATTTAGGAACAGCTTCTTCCCCTCTGCCATCAGGGAGGAGGTACAGGAGCCTGAAGACACACACTCAATGATTCAGGAACAGCTTCTTCCCCTCTGCCATCAGGGAGGAGGTACAGGAGCCTGAAGACACAAACTCAGTGATTCAGGAACAGCTTCTTTCCTTCCGCCATGAGGGAGGAGGTACAGGAGCCTGAAGACACACACTCAGTGATTCAGGAACAGCTTCTTCCCCTCTGCCATCAGGGAGGAGGTACATGAGCCTGAAGACACACACTCAGCGATTCAGGAACAGCTTCTTCCCTCTGCCATCAGGGAGGGGGTACAGGAGCCTGAAGACACACACTCAACGATTTAGGAACAGCTTCTTCCCCTCTGCCATCAGGGAGGAGGTACAGGAGCCTGAAGACACACACTCAATGATTCAGGAACAGCTTCTTCCCCTCTGCCATTAGGGAGGAGGTACAGGAGCCTGAAGACACACACTCAATGATTCAGGAACAGCTTCTTCCCCTCTGCCATTAGGGAGGAGGTACAGGAGCCTGAAGACACACACTCAATGATTCAGGAACAGCTTCTTCCCCTCTGCCATCAGGGAGGAGGTACAGGAGCCTGAAGACACACACTCAGCGATTCAGGAACAGCTTCTTCCCCTCTGCCGTCAGGGAGGAGGTACAGGAGCCTGAAGACACACACTCAATGATTCAGGAACAGCTTCTTCCCCTCTGCCATTAGGGAGGAGGTACAGGAGCCTGAAGACACACACTCAATGATTCAGGAACAGCTTCTTCCCCTCTGCCATTAGGGAGGAGGTACAGGAGCCTGAAGACACACACTCAATGATTCAGGAACAGCTTCTTTCCTCTGCCATCAGGGAGGGGGTACAGGAGCCTGATGACACACACTCAACGATTTAGGAACAGCTTCTTCCCCTCTGCCATCAGGGAGGAGGTACAGGAGCCTGAAGACACACACTCAATGATTCAGGAACAGCTTCTTCCCCTCTGCCATTAGGGAGGAGGTACAGGAGCCTGAAGACACACACTCAATGATTCAGGAACAGCTTCTTCCCCTCTGCCATTAGGGAGGAGGTACAGGAGCCTGAAGACACACACTCAATGATTCAGGAACAGCTTCTTCCCCTCTGCCATCAGGGAGGAGGTACAGGAGCCTGAAGACACACACTCAGCGATTCAGGAACAGCTTCTTCCCCTCTGCCGTCAGGGAGGAGGTACAGGAGCCTGAAGACACACACTCAATGATTCAGGAACAGCTTCTTCCCCTCTGCCATTAGGGAGGAGGTACAGGAGCCTGAAGACACACACTCAATGATTCAGGAACAGCTTCTTCCCCTCTGCCATCAGGGAGGAGGTACAGGAGCCTGAAGACACACACTCAACGATTCAGGAACAGCTTCTTCCCCTCCGCCATCAGGGAGGAGGTACAGGAGCCTGAAGGCACACACTCAACGATTCAGGGACAGCTTCTTCCCCTCCGCCATCAGGGAGGAGGTACATGAGCCTGAAGACACACACTCAGCGATTCAGGAACAGCTTCTTCCCCTCTGCCGTCAGGGAGGAGGTACAGGAGCCTGAAGACACACACTCAATGATTCAGGAACAGCTTCTTCCCCTCTGCCATCAGGGAGGAGGTACAGGAGCCTGAAGGCACACAGTCAACGATTCAGGAACAGCTTCTTCCCCTCCGCCGTCAGGGAGGAGGTACATGAGCCTGAAGACAAACACTCAACGATTCAGGGACAGCTTCTTCCCCTCTGCCATCAGGGAGGAGTAACAGGAGCCTGAAGACACACACTCAACGATTCAGGAACAGCTTCTTCCCCTCTGCCATCAGAGAGGGGGTACAGGAGCCTGAAGACACACACTCAGCGATTCAGGGACAGCTTCTTCCCCTCTGGAATCAGGGAGGAGGTACAGGAGCCTGAAGACACACACTCAACGATTCAGGAACAGCTTCTTCCCCTCTGCCATCAGGGAGGAGGTACAGGAGCCTGAAGACACACACTCAACGATTCAGGAACAGCTTCTTCCCCTCTGCCATCAGGGAGGAGGTACAGGAGCCTGAAGACACAAACTCAGTGATTCAGGAACAGTTTCTTCCCCTCTGCCATCAGGGAGGAGGTACAGGACCCTGAAGACACACACTCAGTGATTCAGGAACAGCTTCTTCCCCTCTGCCATCAGGGAGGAGGTACAGGAGCCTGAAGACACAAACTCAGTGATTCAGGAACAGCTTCTTTCCCTCCGCCATGAGGGAGGAGGTACAGGAGCCTGAAGACACACACTCAGTGATTCAGGAACAGCTTCTTCCCCTCTGCCATCAGGGAGGAGGTACAGGAGCCTGAAGGCACACAGTCAACGATTCAGGAACAGCTTCTTCCCCTCCGCCGTCAGGGAGGAGGTACATGAGCCTGAAGACACACACTCAGCGATTCAGGAACAGCTTCTTCCCTCTGCCATCAGGGAGGGGGTACAGGAGCCTGAAGACACACACTCAACGATTTAGGAACAGCTTCTTCCCCTCTGCCATCAGGGAGGAGGTACAGGAGCCTGAAGACACACACTCAATGATTCAGGAACAGCTTCTTCCCCTCTGCCATCAGGGAGGAGGTACAGGAGCCTGAAGACACAAACTCAGTGATTCAGGAACAGCTTCTTTCCCTCCGCCATGAGGGAGGAGGTACAGGAGCCTGAAGACACACACTCAGTGATTCAGGAACAGCTTCTTCCCCTCTGCCATCAGGGAGGAGGTACATGAGCCTGAAGACACACACTCAGCGATTCAGGAACAGCTTCTTCCCTCTGCCATCAGGGAGGGGGTACAGGAGCCTGAAGACACACACTCAACGATTTAGGAACAGCTTCTTCCCCTCTGCCATCAGGGAGGAGGTACAGGAGCCTGAAGACACACACTCAATGATTCAGGAACAGCTTCTTCCCCTCTGCCATTAGGGAGGAGGTACAGGAGCCTGAAGACACACACTCAATGATTCAGGAACAGCTTCTTCCCCTCTGCCATTAGGGAGGAGGTACAGGAGCCTGAAGACACACACTCAATGATTCAGGAACAGCTTCTTCCCCTCTGCCATCAGGGAGGAGGTACAGGAGCCTGAAGACACACACTCAGCGATTCAGGAACAGCTTCTTCCCCTCTGCCGTCAGGGAGGAGGTACAGGAGCCTGAAGACACACACTCAATGATTCAGGAACAGCTTCTTCCCCTCTGCCATTAGGGAGGAGGTACAGGAGCCTGAAGACACACACTCAATGATTCAGGAACAGCTTCTTCCCCTCTGCCATTAGGGAGGAGGTACAGGAGCCTGAAGACACACACTCAAGGATTCAGGAACAGCTTCTTTCCTCTGCCATCAGGGAGGGGGTACAGGAGCCTGATGACACACACTCAACGATTTAGGAACAGCTTCTTCCCCTCTGCCATCAGGGAGGAGGTACAGGAGCCTGAAGACACACACTCAATGATTCAGGAACAGCTTCTTCCCCTCTGCCATTAGGGAGGAGGTACAGGAGCCTGAAGACACACACTCAATGATTCAGGAACAGCTTCTTCCCCTCTGCCATTAGGGAGGAGGTACAGGAGCCTGAAGACACACACTCAATGATTCAGGAACAGCTTCTTCCCCTCTGCCATCAGGGAGGAGGTACAGGAGCCTGAAGACACACACTCAGCGATTCAGGAACAGCTTCTTCCCCTCTGCCGTCAGGGAGGAGGTACAGGAGCCTGAAGACACACACTCAATGATTCAGGAACAGCTTCTTCCCCTCTGCCATTAGGGAGGAGGTACAGGAGCCTGAAGACACACACTCAATGATTCAGGAACAGCTTCTTCCCCTCTGCCATCAGGGAGGAGGTACAGGAGCCTGAAGACACAAACTCAGTGATTCAGGAACAGCTTCTTTCCCTCCGCCATGAGGGAGGAGGTACAGGAGCCTGAAGACACACACTCAGTGATTCAGGAACAGCTTCTTCCCCTCTGCCATCAGGGAGGAGGTACAGGAGCCTGAAGGCACACAGTCAACGATTCAGGAACAGCTTCTTCCCCTCCGCCGTCAGGGAGGAGGTACATGAGCCTGAAGACAAACACTCAACGATTCAGGGACAGCTTCTTCCCCTCTGCCATCAGGGAGGAGGTACAGGAGCCTGAAGACACACACTCAACGATTCAGGAACAGCTTCTTCCCCTCTGCCATCAGAGAGGGGGTACAGGAGCCTGAAGACACACACTCAGCGATTCAGGGACAGCTTCTTCCCCTCTGGAATCAGGGAGCAGGTACAGGAGCCTGAAGACACACACTCAACGATTCAGGAACAGCTTCTTCCCCTCTGCCATCAGGGAGGAGGTACAGGAGCCTGAAGACACACACTCAACGATTCAGGAACAGCTTCTTCCCCTCTGCCATCAGGGAGGAGGTACAGGAGCCTGAAGACACAAACTCAGTGATTCAGGAACAGTTTCTTCCCCTCTGCCATCAGGGAGGAGGTACAGGACCCTGAAGACACACACTCAGTGATTCAGGAACAGCTTCTTCCCCTCTGCCATCAGGGAGGAGGTACAGGAGCCTGAAGACACAAACTCAGTGATTCAGGAACAGCTTCTTTCCCTCCGCCATGAGGGAGGAGGTACAGGAGCCTGAAGACACACACTCAGTGATTCAGGAACAGCTTCTTCCCCTCTGCCATCAGGGAGGAGGTACAGGAGCCTGAAGGCACACAGTCAACGATTCAGGAACAGCTTCTTCCCCTCCGCCGTCAGGGAGGAGGTACATGAGCCTGAAGACACACACTCAGCGATTCAGGAACAGCTTCTTCCCTCTGCCATCAGGGAGGGGGTACAGGAGCCTGAAGACACACACTCAACGATTTAGGAACAGCTTCTTCCCCTCTGCCATCAGGGAGGAGGTACAGGAGCCTGAAGACACACACTCAATGATTCAGGAACAGCTTCTTCCCCTCTGCCATCAGGGAGGAGGTACAGGAGCCTGAAGACACAAACTCAGTGATTCAGGAACAGCTTCTTTCCTTCCGCCATGAGGGAGGAGGTACAGGAGCCTGAAGACACACACTCAGTGATTCAGGAACAGCTTCTTCCCCTCTGCCATCAGGGAGGAGGTACATGAGCCTGAAGACACACACTCAGCGATTCAGGAACAGCTTCTTCCCTCTGCCATCAGGGAGGGGGTACAGGAGCCTGAAGACACACACTCAACGATTTAGGAACAGCTTCTTCCCCTCTGCCATCAGGGAGGAGGTACAGGAGCCTGAAGACACACACTCAATGATTCAGGAACAGCTTCTTCCCCTCTGCCATTAGGGAGGAGGTACAGGAGCCTGAAGACACACACTCAATGATTCAGGAACAGCTTCTTCCCCTCTGCCATTAGGGAGGAGGTACAGGAGCCTGAAGACACACACTCAATGATTCAGGAACAGCTTCTTCCCCTCTGCCATCAGGGAGGAGGTACAGGAGCCTGAAGACACACACTCAGCGATTCAGGAACAGCTTCTTCCCCTCTGCCGTCAGGGAGGAGGTACAGGAGCCTGAAGACACACACTCAATGATTCAGGAACAGCTTCTTCCCCTCTGCCATTAGGGAGGAGGTACAGGAGCCTGAAGACACACACTCAATGATTCAGGAACAGCTTCTTCCCCTCTGCCATTAGGGAGGAGGTACAGGAGCCTGAAGACACACACTCAATGATTCAGGAACAGCTTCTTTCCTCTGCCATCAGGGAGGGGGTACAGGAGCCTGATGACACACACTCAACGATTTAGGAACAGCTTCTTCCCCTCTGCCATCAGGGAGGAGGTACAGGAGCCTGAAGACACACACTCAATGATTCAGGAACAGCTTCTTCCCCTCTGCCATTAGGGAGGAGGTACAGGAGCCTGAAGACACACACTCAATGATTCAGGAACAGCTTCTTCCCCTCTGCCATTAGGGAGGAGGTACAGGAGCCTGAAGACACACACTCAATGATTCAGGAACAGCTTCTTCCCCTCTGCCATCAGGGAGGAGGTACAGGAGCCTGAAGACACACACTCAGCGATTCAGGAACAGCTTCTTCCCCTCTGCCGTCAGGGAGGAGGTACAGGAGCCTGAAGACACACACTCAATGATTCAGGAACAGCTTCTTCCCCTCTGCCATTAGGGAGGAGGTACAGGAGCCTGAAGACACACACTCAATGATTCAGGAACAGCTTCTTCCCCTCTGCCATCAGGGAGGAGGTACAGGAGCCTGAAGACACACACTCAACGATTCAGGAACAGCTTCTTCCCCTCCGCCATCAGGGAGGAGGTACAGGAGCCTGAAGGCACACACTCAACGATTCAGGGACAGCTTCTTCCCCTCCGCCATCAGGGAGGAGGTACATGAGCCTGAAGACACACACTCAGCGATTCAGGAACAGCTTCTTCCCCTCTGCCGTCAGGGAGGAGGTACAGGAGCCTGAAGACACACACTCAATGATTCAGGAACAGCTTCTTCCCCTCTGCCATTAGGGAGGAGGTACAGGAGCCTGAAGACACACACTCAACGATTCAGGAACAGCTTCTTCCCCTCTGCCATCAGGGAGGAGGTACAGGAGCCTGAAGACACACACTCAATGATTCAGGAACAGCTTCTTCCCCTCTGCCATTAGGGAGGAGGTACAGGAGCCTGAAGACACACACTCAATGATTCAGGAACAGCTTCATCCCCTCTGCCATTAGGGAGGAGGTACAGGAGCCTGAAGACACACACTCAATGATTCAGGAACAGCTTCTTCCCCTCTGCCATTAGGGAGGAGGTACAGGAGCCTGAAGACACACACTCAATGATTCAGGAACAGCTTCTTCCCCTCTGCCATCAGGGAGGAGGTACAGGAGCCTGAAGACACACACTCAATGATTCAGGAACAGCTTCTTCCCCTCTGCCATTAGGGAGGAGGTACAGGAGCCTGAAGACACACACTCAACGATTCAGGAACAGCTTCTTCCCCTCTGCCATCAGGGAGGAGGTACAGGAGCCTGAAGACACACACTCAACGATTCAGGAACAGCTTCTTCCCCTCCGCCATCAGGGAGGAGGTACATGAGCCTGAAGACACACACTCAGCGATTCAGGAACAGCTTCTTCACCTTCGCCATCAGGGAGGGGGTACAGGAGCCTGAAGACACACACTCAACGATTCAGGAACAGCTTCTTCCCCTCTGCCATCCAATTTCTGAACAGACATTGAACCCATGGACACTAACTCAATACTTTCTCCCTCTCTTTTTGCACTGATTATTTAATTTAATTTCCCTTTTTTATGTGTAATTGTAACTCAGAGCTTTTAATATTATGTATTGCAATGGACTGCTGCTGCAAAAACCACATTTTTCATGACATATGCCGGTGATATTAAACCTGATTTTGATTTATTGTACTAAACCAGTGGACAGAGTATAATTGTGATTAACGTAGCGATTGGGTTCTGTAATCAAAAGCTAGAGAGTGGGTTATTGTAGATGTTGAACACCAGAGATTTTGCAGGCGAGATGCTACAAGATGCTAGGGGGGAATCTCCTTTGTTCCATTTGCCACAACAGATGGGTTTTGCCAGTGGCCACCCTTCCCATTCCCACCCCGACATGTCACTCTGCGGTCTCCTCTACGAAGGCCGCACTCAGGGTGGAGGAGCAACACCTTATATTCTGTCTGGGTAACCTCCCATGTCCTTTCTCCCACGATCCTCTACAATCAGATTTCTTCCTCTTCAGCCCTTTACCTCTTCCTGCTTCTCACCTCATTGAGTCTCCTCCACCCACCCACCTCCCCCTCACCTGGTTTCACCAGCTTTTATTCCTTCCCCTACCCCCCAACCTGCTTGTTCTGGCTTCTGCCCCTTCCTCCTCAATCCTGATGAAGGATCTCAGTCCAAAACATCGACTGCACTTTCCCCTCCGTAGATGCTGCCTGACCTGCTGAGTTCCTCCAGCATTTTTGTGTGAGTCGTAGATTATTGAAATGTATGGACGGCGTTTTATTGTAATGAACAAACGGACAGTGGGTTCTTATGATTAGTTTGCAGATAAATGTTCTAACTGGGGGTGACTACAACCAAATGAGTCACACAATAGGCAGACGGACAGTGTGTTTATTGATCTAATAATCATTTATTTTCCAATCGCCCACAACCTTGAAACATATATTTTCTGGCAATAGTAATTTAATAGTAATGCAGAGAGAGTTCGCTCCCCTCTTGTGCCCGGGCGCAGCGGAACTAAAAGAAGGCGTCCTGAGAATAAACATTCCGGCCGGCCGGGGACTGTTGTTGGGGTGGCACCCACTTCGGCTGGCTTCCGGAACGGGCGGACAGACGGCGGTTACCGTGACAACGCGACGGGGGCCGGTGAAGTGAGGGAGCGCCGCTCCACGGGAGGAGGCGGTGAGGAGGGAGGGGAGGCGATGAGGGATCTCCGCAATGAGAGAGAGGAAGTGATGAGGGATCTCCGCAGGGTGGGAGGAGGCGGTGAGGGAGCGTAGCATTATAGAAGTGCTGCACCGTGGGAGGGGAGGACTGGACTGTGAGGGCGGTGAGGAGGGATCTCCACACCATGGGAGGGCTGGTGGAGAGCGGAGAGGGAGCACAATGGGTGAGGAGGGATCTCCACACCATGGGAGGGCTGGTGGAGAGCGGAGAGGAGGGAGCACAATGGGTGAGGAGGGATCTCCACACCATGGGAGGGCTGGTGGAGAGCGGAGAGGAGGGAGCACAATGGATGAGGAGGGATCTCCACACCATGGGAGGGCTGGTGGAGAGCGGAGAGGAGGGAGCACAATGGGTGAGGAGGGATCTCCACATCATGGGAGGGCTGGTGGAGAGAGGAGGGAGCACAATGGGTGAGGAGGGATCTCCACACCATGGGAGGGCTGGTGGAGAGGGAAAGCTACACCGGCCGGAGGGGTGGTGAGGAAGCGCTTCATCGTACGAGTTGCACTCTGTTGCCTTAACCGGTGTCACTGAGGCAAGATTTGTCTGTCCTGATCACAGTCCCGCTTGTCACAAACAACTGGAAATCAAACACACAAGACTCTGGGGAGGAACTCAGCAGGCCAGTCAGCATCTATGGGAAAGGGTATTGTCAATGTTTCGGGCCGAAACTCTTTTGGCAGGACCTGCCCTGCCCTCCAGCATTTTGTGAGTGTTGACAGTTCAGCTTGTGGCAAATCACTGCACATATTGACTGCCAAGGTTTGCTGTGGTGACAACGATTCCAAAGATACCGAATTAACCCTGAAGTTCTTCAGGACATCCCGAGTAGGACTGGACGTTCTGGACTGGTGCAGAGTCAACAACCTGTCTCTTAATGTGAACAAAACGAAAGAGATGGTTGTTGACTTCAGGAGGCACGGAGCGACCACTCCCCGCTGAACATCGAAGGCTCCTCGGTAGAGATCGTAAACAGCACCAAATTTCTTGGTGTTCACCTGACGGAGAATCTGACCTGGTCCCTCAACACCAGCTCCATAGCAAAGAAAGCCCAGCAGTGTCTCTACTTTCTGCGAAGGCTGAGGAAAGTCCATCTCCCCCCCCCCCCCCCCCATCCTCATCACATTCTACAGGGGTTGTATTGGGAGCACCCTGAGCAGCTGCATCACTGCCTGGTTCAGAAATTGCATCATCTTGGATCGCAAGACCCTGCAGCAGATAATGAGGTCAGCTGAGAAGATCATCGGGATCTCTCTTCCCGCCATCACGGACATTTATACTACACGTTGTATCTGCAAAGGTAGCAGCATTATGAAGGACCCCATGCAACCCTCATACAATCTCTTCTCCCTCCTGCCATCTGGGAAAAGGCTCCAAAGCATTCGGGCTCTTACGACCAGACTATATAGCAGTTTCTTCCCCCAAGCTATCAGACTCCTCAATACCCAGAGCCTGGACTGACACCTTGGCCTACTGTCCTGTTTATTATTTATTGTAATGCCTGCACTGTTTTTGTGCACTTTGTGCAGTCCCGTGTATGTCTGTAGTCTAGTGTAGCTTTCTTTGTTTTTTTTATTGCGTAGTTCAGTCTAGTTTTTGTACTGTGTCGTGTAACACCATGGTCCTGAAAAACATTGTCTCATTTTTACTATGCACGGTACCAGCAGTTATGGTCGAAATGACAATAAAAGTTGACTTGACTTGACTTGGATAGAACTGACACAGAACAGCTTAGAGGAAATACCATCTTCAGCTTGCACTGGGGCTGGGAATTCAAAGGGAGCATCGCTGGGGTGATACAGCAAGCAAGCCCAAAGAGTCCGTGCCAAACATCCACCCATTTACGCTGATCCCAAAATATCCTCCCCACCCATCATCAGAGAACCCTCCCCCGCCTTGCAGGCCAGCTCTCTTCTCCCTGCTGCCATCTGGTCGAAGACACAACAGCCTCAGGATTTGCACCACCAGCTTCAAGAACAGTTACTACCCCTCAACCATTAGGCTCCTGAACAAAAAGGGAATAACTACACTTTGTGAGATGTTCCCACAACCAATGATCACACTTTAAGGACTCTTTATTTCAGGTTCTCGTTATTTGTTGATATTTATTTATATTTGCATAGTTTGTTGCCTTCTGCACTCTGGTTGATCTTTCATTGATCCCGTTACAGTCACTATTCTATAGACTGGCTGAATATGTCGGCAGGAAAAAGAATCTCAGGGTTGTATGTGGTGACATACGTGTACTTTGATAATGCAAAGTTATGTTCAACTTTGAGAGGGAATCTATCTATCTACTTAATGAGATACAGCCTGGAATCGGCCCTTCGAGCAATGCTGCCCAGCAATCCCGATTTAACTGAGGTCTAATCACGGGACAATTTACGATGACCGATTAACCGATAAACCGGCAGGTCTTTGAAATTTGGGAAGAAACCCTCGCGGATCAAACAAACCCCGTCACTGGCGGTGGCAGGAATGGAATTAACGGCAGCCTTTTGTGGGTGGCAATCTTCCCATCCACGGACTTAATGCAAATTTCTCTTAATCGCTGAAACAACCTGCGTCTACTCCCGAGTTTTCATTTGCTAAGAAGGTCTTGGCTGTGCAGAGAAACTCAATGCACTCACAGGTGGAGTGTGTAACCTGCACACGCTCGCACAAAGACTGGAGATCAGAACCGGGTTTATTATCGTTGACAAATGCTGTTTTGAGGCAGCAGTGGAGTGCAATTCATAATTTGAAAAATTACTATAAGTTACAATAAGAAGCAAGTGAATTGTCTTGCCGAAGGGTCTCAGCCCAAACGCCGACTGGACTTTATTTCCATAGATGCTGCCTGGCCTGCAGAGCTTCTCCAGCGTTTTGTGTGAGTTGATAAAGAAGCATAAAAATTAAATAAGTAGCACAAAACAAAAGAACAAGATATTGAGGTGGTGCTCACGGGTTCAAGGACCATTAAGAAATCTGATGGCGGAGGGGAAGAAGCTGTTCCTAAAACATTGAGCGAATGTCTTCAGGCTCCTGTACCTCTTTCCTGATCAGAATCAGGTTTAATAACACCGGCATGTGTTGTGAAATTTGTTGCCTTTGCATTAGTAGTACAATGAAATACATAATGAAATCTGGGAATAACAGTAAGAATGTATATATTGATTATTTAAATTAAATAAGTAGGGCAAAAATAGAAATAAAAAAGTAGTGATGTAATGTTCATGGGTTCGATGTCCATTGAGAAATTGGATGGCAGAGGGGAAAAAGCTGTTCCTGAATTGTTGAGTGTGTGTCTTCAGGCTCCTGTACCTCCTCCCTGATGGCAGAGGGGAAGAAGCTGTTCCTGAATCGTTGAGTGTGTGTCTTCAGGCTCCTGTACCCCCCCCCTGATGGCAGAGGGGAAGAAGCTGTCCCTGAATCGTTGAGTGTGTGTCTTCAGGCTCCTGTACCTCCTCCCTGATGGCAGAGGGGAAGAAGCTGTCCCTGAATCATTGAGTGTGTGTCTTCAGGCTCCTGTACCTCCTCCCTGATGGCAGAGGGGAAGAAGCTGTTCCTGAATCGTTGAGTGTGTGTCTTCAGGCTCCTGTACCTCCTCCCTGAAGGCAGAGGGGAAGAAGCTGTTCCTGAATCGTTGAGTGTGTGCCTTCAGGCTCCTGTACCTCCTCCCTGATGGCAGAGGGGAAGAAGCTGTTCCTGAATCACTGAGTGTGTGTCTTCAGGCTCCTGTACCTCCTCCCTGATGGCAGAGGGGAAGAAGCTGTTCCTGAATCGTTGAGTGTGTGTCTTCAGGCCCCTGTACCTCCTCCCTGATGGCAGAGGGGAAGAAGCTGTTCCTGAATCACTGAGTGTGTGTCTTCAGGCTCCTGTACCTCCTCCCTGATGGCAGAGGGGAAGAAGCTGTTCCTGAATCACTGAGTGTGTGTCTTCAGGCTCCTGTACCCCCTCACTGATGGCAGAGGGGAAGAAGCTGTTCCTGAATCACTGAGTGTGTGTCTTCAGGCTCCTGTACCTCCTCCCTGATGGCAGAGGGGAAGAAGCTGTTCCTGAATCACTGAGTGTGTGTCTTCAGGCTCCTGTACCCCCTCACTGATGGCAGAGGGGAAGAAGCTGTTCCTGAATCACTGAGTGTGTGTCTTCAGGCTCCTGTACCCCCTCACTGATGGCAGAGGGGAAGAAGCTGTTCCTGAATCACTGAGTGTGTGTCTTCAGGCTCCTGTACCCCCTCACTGATGGCAGAGGGGAAGAAGCTGTTCCTGAATCACTGAGTGTGTGTCTTCAGGCTCCTGTACCTCCTCCCTGATGGCAGAGGGGAAGAAGCTGTTCCTGAATCACTGAGTGTGTGTCTTCAGGCTCCTGTACCCCCTCCCTGATGGCAGAGGGGAAGAAGCTGTTCCTGAATCGTTGAGTGTGTGTCTTCAGGCTCCTGTACCTCCTCCCTGATGGCAGAGGGGAAGAAGCTGTTCCTGAATCGTTGAGTGTGTGCCTTCAGGCTCCTGTACCTCCTCCCTGATGGCAGAGGGGAAGAAGCTGTTCCTGAATCACTGAGTGTGTGTCTTCAGGCTCCTGTACCTCCTCCCTGATGGCAGAGGGGAAGAAGCTGTTCCATAATCGTTGAGTGTGTGTCTTCAGGCTCCTGTACCTCCTCCCTGATGGCAGAGGGGAAGAAGCTGTTCCTGAATCGCTGAGTGTGTGTCTTCAGGCTCCTGTACCTCCTCCCTGATGGCAGAGGGGAAGGACCTGTTCCATAATCGTTGAGTGTGTGTCTTCAGGCTCCTGTACCTCCTCCGTGATGGCAGAGGGGAAGAAGCTGTTCCTGAATCGTTGAGTGTGTGCCTTCAGGCTCCTGTACCTCCTCCCTGATGGCGGAGGGGAAGAAGCTGTTCCTGAATCGTTGAGTGTGTGTCTTCAGGCTCCTGTACCTCCTTCCTCATGGCAAGGGTGAGAAGAGGGCATGTCCTGGGTGGCGGGGGTCCTTAATGAGGCACCGCTCCTTGAAAATGTCCTGGATACTACAGAGTCTTTTGCCCGTGATGGAGCTGACTGAGTTTACAACTCTCTGCAGCTTACTTTGATCCTGTGCTCGCCAGGGTACATCTGTAGAAGTTTGCGAGTGTTCCAGGTGACATACCAAACCTCTTCCAACTCCTAATGAAGTATAGCCGTGCCTTCCTCGTGATTGTTCAGTGATGGTAGTGGTGAGAATGGGTGCCACCTTTCGAAGGTCGGGATTGAACCCAGGTTCGCTGTATCCGTGTGGAAATGAATCTACCTGCTGGTCTACTCCCCCCCCCCCCCCCAATATCTCACCGCAAGATAACAGAAACATGGAGGGGTACCAAAGTAAGGCCGTTCTGGTATCCCTCCCTGTGAGTGCGTGGGCTTTCTCCAGGTGCTGTAGCTTCTATTGTAGTTACTGTCTGGGTAAGACCACGCACCAGCTAGGGGAATGAGATGTAACCCAGGCGAAGTCATTGACTGCTATCTCTCAGATACAGGCCTTTCAGTCCATCTAGTCCATGCCGAACTTATTGCAGTAGAACAGAGTGATCTAGGAGTAATGGTGCATAGTTCCCTGAAGGTGGAATCTCATGTGGATAGGGTGGTGAAGAAAGCTTTTGGAACGCTGGCCTTTATAAATCAGAGCATTGAGTGTTGGAGTTGGGATGTAATGTTAAAATTGTACAAGGCATTGGTGAGGCCGAATTTGGAGTATTGTGTACAGTTCTGGTCACCGAATTATAGGAAAGATGTCAACAAAATAGAGAGAGTGCAGAGGAGATTTACTAGAATGTTACCTGGGTTTCAGCACCTAAGTTACAGGGAAAGGTTGAACAAGTTAGGTCTTTATTCTTTGGAGCATAGAAGGTTGAGGGGGGACTTGTTTGAAGTATTTAAAATTTAAAAGTTGACGTGGATAGGCTTTTTCCTTTGAGAGTAGGGGAGATTCAAACAAGAGGGCATGTTGAGAGTCAGGGGGCAAAAGTTTAGGGGTAACACGAGGGGGAACCTTTACTCAGAGTGGCAGCTGTGTGGAACGAGCTTCCAGTAGAAGTGGTAGAGGCAGGTTCGATATTGTCATTTAAAGTAAAATTGGATAGGTATATGGACAGGAAAGGAATGGAGGGTTATGGGCCGAGTGCCGGTCGGTGGGACTAGGTGAGAGTAAGCGTTTGGAACAGACTAGAAGGGCCGAGATGGCCTGTTTCCATGCTGTAATTGTTATATGTTTATTCTGCCTAGTTTCATTGACCGACACCTGGACCATAAACCACCCATCCATGTACTTACCCAAACTCCTCTTTCACTTCCCCCATCACTGAACTGTTCCCACAACCTATCGACTCTCTTTCAAGGACTCTTCATCTCAAGTTCTCATTATTTACTGTTATTATTTTTTTCTCTTTTTGTGTAATTTTGTGGTTTGCTGGTCTTTGCACGTTGGTGGTTTCTCCATCCCTTTGCGTGCGGTCTGTCATCGATTCTATTGTGTTTCTTGCGTTGCTGTGATTGCCTGGTGGCTGGCAGACTGCTTTACCGTACAGCCGACCCGGGTTCATCTCCCGCCACTGCCTGTCCGGAGTTTGTACGTTCTCCCCGTAACCGCGTCCAGAGAGAAGTTGGGAGGTTAATTGGTCACTGTAAATTGCCCCGTGATTAGGCTGGGGTTACATCGGGGGATTGCTGGCCGGCACGGCTCAAAGGGTTGAAAGGGCCGATTATGCGCTGTAACTCAATAAATAAATGAATGAGTGAGTCAATAAATAAATATCAAACAATCAGTCAGTCTCAGGGTTGTATACGGTGACATATATGTGCTTTGATAATAAATTTACTTTGAACTTTTAAATGTTGAAATTGAACCCGAATGGAGTCACGAGTTTGCATTTGCTAAAGTGATCTTAGTTCTGTGGTAAATCTGGACTAACTTTTGTTTGTGTACAGAACGAGGGCATTTGGCTCTTGAGTAATCCCATCCTCCCTACCCTCACACACAGCTCAAGTTTATTGTCCGGTGAGGTACGGTGGAAAACTTGGATCAGACAACGCACAGAATACGTTAAACATAAACTATGCATACATTATATCGACATCGTCATCGTTGTGTGCCGTGTCGGATGACGTAGGCGGTCTTGGTCTTCCGTGGTTGACCTTGGAAAATATTTCTGCACAAGTGGTTTGCCACTGCCTCTCCTGGGCAGACGGGTGACCCCAGCCATTATCAACGCTCCTCAGAGATTCTCTAACACAAGGAAGTCTGCAGATGCTGGAAATCCAAAGCAACGCACACACACGACCCTGTGGGAACTCAGCAGGCCGGGCAGCGTCCATGGAAAAGACATTTCGTGCCGAGACCCTTCATCAGGACTTCTTCCTGAAGAAAGGTCCTGGCCCGAAACTCTTTTCTGTGGGCGCTGCCTGACCTGTCGAGTTCCTTTAGCGCCCCAGGCGTGTTGCTGATCAGAGATTTTCGGCCTGGCATCAGTGGTCGCCTGACCAAATTGAATTGAATTGCTATAAATTGCATACGTAGACGGAGTCGTAACGTAAAGATTTTTACTGCTCACGTATGTGAAGGATTTAAGTAATAAAGTCAATTCAATTCAAGCCAGGACTTGTGGTATGCACCAGATTCTCCTTATGACCATCGTCTCTTCATGTGACCCTCATGGGGGGGAGGGTTAAGCAGGTGCTTCAGTTTGCCCAGGGGTGACTTGCAGGCTGGTGGAGGGAAGGAGCGCCTTACACCTCCTTTGGTAGAGTGGTATCTCTACCCCGCCGCTCTATTTTTTAAAAAAACTGCACAGAACAGGACATTACTACAAAAAGACACAATCTGAGTCTAATCAATGGGAGAGCACAAGACAGTCCACAGTGTTCTGTTGCTGAGATAGGGTTCAGGCCCCGATGAAGAGACTCGGCCCGAAATGCCAACTATTTATTCCCCTCTGTAGATGCTGCCTGACCTGCTGAGCTCCTCCAGTGTTCAGTGTATGTGTTGCGCTGGATTTCCAGCATCTGCAGAACCTCTTATGTTTCAGGTTAGGGTGGCGCATTAGGGTCACTTTGAGGGCTTGGCGGCTGTGGGGGAGTATCTGTCCCTGAAGCCGGTGGTACGGGCCGATGTGCGGCAGCAGTCAGAAGAGGGGCCTGGCCGAGATGGCGGGGATCGCTGAGGCCTTCTCAAGACTGGTGCGGGCTTTGCCCACCGCTCTCCGCAGCTTCTTGCATTCCCGTGGCGGGTCACGTTCCAAAACTCCTCCCAACTCTCAAACTCGTTACCCCCTGCTAGGGGTAACTTAGGGGTCAATTAACCTGACGTGCACGTGGGGCGATTTACGGTGCCCAGTTAACCCACACATCATTGGGCCGTGGCAGGGAAGGCAAGTGGTGACGCAGCCAATGAATGAAAGGCAAGGGCCAGATCAAAGTGCGGGCGGAGGGAAAATCACCCCCCTTGTGCTTGACCTCATCACTCGAGGTTCTATGTCACGCAACCCTGCCGCTTTGATCTGGTAACGCCTTTGGTAACCAGGTCCAGCACTTGCCTTTTTTGTGATCTTCCGCCTCCTCCTTACACAAGTTTTAAGGTTCGTGGTTGTGGTGATGGGGTTACTATTGATGTTTCACGTGGGTGACGTTGGGTTGAAGGAAAGAAGTCTTTGAGTGTCTAGGCAAGGGTTTGTGGGGGCAGCTTTAGGTTGAGGGTTAGTGTGTAATTATGCAGGCAGAAGGAAAATACTCCCTCTTGTGCTGCTTGATCTCGTTACTGGAGAACACAGGGAGGACGTGTAGTTGGGGGGAGAGAATCAGTGGAATGACCTCAGTCTCTGTCTTTCCCCCTGCCCAGCTCTGGCTCGAAGGTTCGCTCTCCTCCGCCGATGGTCTGAGCTGCTCGGGGTGTTGACGGTGGTGGACTGGCAACCAGGCCTGCGTCAAACATGGAGTACGGGAGGGAGGAGATGGTTCCGGTCTGCCCGAACCCCCTCTTCTTGCAGTGGCTGGTGGAGTGGCGAGACATGGCAGCGGAAAGGCAGCACAAGTCACAAATTGTTTACGAGAAGGTTTGCTAAGTCCCATGTCATACCTTATACAGGAGTTAACTGTCTCTCCAGCTCCTGTACTCAAAGGGAGAGGGTTAGACAGGAGGAGAAAGAGAGTGTGGATTAGACTGGCTGGGGCATTAAGTACAAGGGGTGGTTAGACTGGGTAGGGTGGTTAAGGGCACTGGGGGTGTTTGGTTAGATTGATGGTGTATTTAAGGGTGAATGGTTTGGTTAGATTGAGTGGGCTATGTAAGGGCATTGGAGGTGTTTGGTTCAGATGGTGGGGTATTTACAATTGTGGGTGTGTTTGGTTTAGTCTGGGTGGAGTACTTAAGGGTGTTGGGGAGATTTGGTTTAGTCTGGGTGGGGTATTTAAGAGTATTGGGGAGATTTGGTTTAGACTGGGTGGAGTATTTAAGGGTGTTGTGGAGATTTGGTTTAGACTGGGTGGGGTATTTAAGGGTGTTGGGGAGATTTGGTTTAGACTTGGTGGGGTATTTAAGGGTGTTGGGGAGATTTCGTTCAGGCTGGGTGAGTTGTTCAATGGTTCTGGTGTTTGGTTTCGACTGGGTGAGGTATTTAAGGGTGTTGTGGAGATTTGGTTTAGACTGGGTGAGGTGTTCAAGGATTCTGGTGTTTGGTTTAGACTGGGTGGGGTATTTAAGGGTGTTGGGGAGATTTGGTTTAGACGGTGGGGTATTTAAGGGTGTTGTGGAGATTTGGTTCAGACTGGGTGAGTTGTTCAAGGGTTCTGGTGTTTGGTTTAGACTGGGTGGGGTATTTAAGGGTTCTGGTGTTTGGTTTAGACTGGGTGAGGTGTTTAAGTGTTCTGGTGTTTGGTTTAGACTGGGTGGGGTATTTAAGGGTTCTGGTGTTTGGTTTAGACTGGGTGGGGTATTTAAGGGTGTTGGGGAGATTTGGTTCAGACTGGGGGAGGTGTTCAAGGGTTCTGGTATTTGGTTCAGACTGGGTGAGGTGTTTAAGGGTGTTGGGGAGATTTGGTTTAGACTGGGTGGGGTATTTAAGGGTTCTGGTGTTTGGTTTAGACTGGGTGGGGTATTTAAGGGTGTTGGGGAGATTTGGTTTAGACTGGGTGAGGTGTTCAAGGGTTCTGGTGTTTGGTTTAGACTGGGTGGGGTGTTTAAGTGTTCTGGTGTTTGGTTTAGACTGGGTGGGGTATTTAATGGTTCTGGTGTTTGGTTTAGACTGGGTGGGGTATTTAATGGTTCTGGTGTTTGGTTTAGACTGGGTGGGGTATTTAAGGGTGTTGGGGAGATTTGGTTTAGACTTGGTGAGGTGTTCAAGGGTTCTGGTGTTTGGTTTAGACTGGGTGGGGTATTTAATGGTTCTGGTGTTTGGTTTAGACTGGGTGGGGTATTTAAGGGTGTTGTGGAGATTTGGTTCAGACTGGGTGAGGTGTTCAAGGGTTCTGGTGTTTGGTTTAGACTGGGTGGGGTATTTAAGGGTTCTGGTGTTTGGTTTAGACTGGGTGGGGTATTTAAGGGTTCTGGTGTTTGGTTTAGACTGGGTGAGGTGTTTAAGTGTTCTGGTGTTTGGTTTAGACTGGGTGGGGTATTTAAGGGTTCTGGTGTTTGGTTTAGACTGGGTGAGGTGTTTAAGTGTTCTGGTGTTTGGTTTAGACTGGGTGGGGTATTTAAGGGTTCTGGTGTTTGGTTTAGACTGGGTGGGGTATTTAAGGGTGTTGGGGAGATTTGGTTTAGACTGGGTGGGGTATTTAAGGGTTCTGGTGTTTGGTTTAGACTGGGTGAGGTGTTCAAGGGTGTTGGGGAGATTTGCTTTAGACTGGGTGGGGTGTTTAAGGGTTCTGGTGTTTGGTTTAGACTGGGTGGGGTATTTAAAGGTGTTGGGGAGATTTGGTTCAGACTGGGGGAGGTGTTCAAGGGTTCTGGTATTTGGTTCAGACCGGGTGGGGCGTTCAAGGGTTCTGGTGTTTGGTTCAGACTGGGTGGGGTATTTAAGGGTGTTGGGGAGATTTGGTTTAGACTGGGTGGGGTATTTAAGGGTGTTGTGGAGATTTGGTTTAGACTGGTTGGGGTATTTAAGGGTGTTGGGGAGATTTGGTTTAGACTGGGTGAGTTGTTCAAGGGTTCTGGTGTTTGGTTCAGACTGGGGGAGGTGTTTAAGGGTGTTGGGGAGATTTGGTTTAGACTGGTTGGGGTATTTAAGGGTTCTGGTGTTTGGTTTAGACTGGGTGGGTTATTTAAGGGTGTTGGGGAGATTTGGTTTAGACTGGTTGGGGTATTTAAGGGTGTTGGGGAGATTTGGTTTAGACTGGGTGAGGTGTTTAAGGGTGTTGGGGAGATTTGGTTTAGACTGGGTGGGGTATTTAAGGGTTCTGGTGTTTGGTTTAGACTGGGTGAGGTATTTAAGGGTTCTGGTGTTTGGTTTAGACTGGGTGGGGTATTTAAGGGTGTTGGGGAGATTTGGTTTAGACTGGGTGAGGTGTTCAAGGATTCTGGTGTTTGGTTTAGACTGGGTGGGGTATTTAAGGGTGTTGGGGAGATTTGGTTTAGACTTGGTGGGGTATTTAAGGGTGTTGTGGAGATTTGGTTCAGACTGGGTGAGGTGTTCAAGGGTTCTGGTGTTTGGTTTAGACTGGGTGAGGTGTTTAAGGGTTCTGGTGTTTGGTTCAGACTGGGTGAGGTGTTTAAGGGTTCTGGTGTTTGGTTTAGACTGGGTGGGGTATTTAAGGGTGTTGGGGAGATTTGGTTTAGACTGGGTGAGGTGTTTAAGGGTTCTGGTGTTTGGTTTAGACTGGGTGAGGTGTTTAAGGGTTCTGGTTTGGTTTAGACTGGGTGGGGTATTTATGGGTGTTGGGGAGATTTGGTTTAGACTGGGTGAGGTGTTCAAGGGCTCTGGTGTTTGATTTAGACTGGGTGGATATTTTTGGTTGTGGAGGTGTTTTGTTGAGGCTGGTGTGGGGATATTTGATTTCGACTGGGGGTATTTACAGTTGTGATGGGGGTTTTGTTTGGATTGGTGTATTATTTACGGGTCCGAGGGTTTGGTTTGGGGAATAGTGAATATTGTTTAAAGGTGTGGGTGTTTGGTTTGGGAATAGTGAACTGTGTTTAAGGGTGTGGGATTTTGGTTTGGGGAATAGTGAATATTGTGTAAGGGTTTGGGGGTTTGGTTTGAGAATAGTGTACAGTGTTTAAGGGTGTGGGGTTTGGTTTGGGTATAGTGAGCAGTGTTCAAGGGTTTGGGGCTTTGGTTTGGGTATAGTGAACGGTGTTTAAGGGTTTGGGGTTTGGTTTGGGAATAGTGTACAGTGTTTAAGGGTTTGGGGCTTTCGTTTGTGTATAGTGAACAGTGTTTAAGGGTGTGGGGTTTGGTTTGGAAAATAGTGAACGGTGTTTAAGGGCATCTGTTATTTGAGCATGTGGGGTGTTCAGTTTGGAATTAGTGGGTTTGAGAGGATATGGGGGGGGATGTGTACTTTTAAACAACGTAGAGGTTCCGCATGTGCCATTGTGTGCAACGAGCTCTCTCTGTGCTGAGACAGTGCAAGCTGAGATTGTGTTGCGTCTGTGCCTGGCTCCACCTGATGTGACTCGGGAAGAGCTCGCCAGCAGCCGCACCATTTGGAGCGCGTACAAATGAAGATCCCGGGTGCACTCTCCCACCTTGTGTTCTCAGTCAGCTGTGGGCACGGGCCATCTGTCTGTCTCGTGCTGATCGGTCGTTTGTGCTTATCTGCAACTCAGGCCATCCGCTCGCTGACCATGTATCCATTGCCACTGCGGAACGGGAGGGAGGCGAGAATTCTCTACGGCTTTGGCGACGGGATTTGTAATCGCCTGGATGAGAAACTGGCCGAATACTATGCGGAGCATGGTAGGTATATCGAAACCATTGTCACCTCCTCAAATATTCTCAGCCCATAAGCCCCGACCTACCGCGCGTATTTGTACAGATGCACCGCAGAAAGCACCCTATCAGGATGCAGCACTGCTTGGTACATCTCGTCCACCCAATTTTATTTCAGAGGTTCATTTTCTTATCAAAGTGTGTACGCAGAATACAACTCCGAGAACCACCTTCTCCAGATAGTCATGAAATACGGAAAAACCATGGAAGTTGTTGAGGCACCCCCCCCCCCCCCCGTCACAAAAGGGAAAAGAAAGAGAACTCGCAAAAACCCCAAACCGCCCAACCTCTCCCTCACAATAAAACTAATAGATCGCCCACCTGGACACAGCAGCCAGAACATCAAACCTCTAGCCCCCAGGCTCCTCCGTTACTTTTACAGGTTTCCCCCGCAATCCAAAGATAGAGCGTTCCTATGGGACTGTTTGTAAGCCGAAATGTCGTAAAGTGAAGAAGCAATTACCGTTAATTTATATGGGAAAAATATTTGAGTGTTCCCAGACCCAAAAAAATAACCTACCAAATCAAAGCAAATACACATAAAACCTAAAATAACATGAACATACAGTAAAAGCAGGAATTATATGATAAATGCACAGCCTATATAAAGTAGAAATATTGTATGTATGGTGTAGATTCACTTATCAAAATCGGGACGACAGCAAGCCCAAAGTCGATTTGGAGAAAAAAAATCAGCACGTACACGCATGCACAAACAACTGCCCGCACAAGGCTTCACGGTCATTGTAGTCTTTCTCGGGGTAAACACACGTATAAAGCAGGTGTCTTTTTTTCTTAAAAGCGAAAACAGGTACTAATGTAGGTCTTTCGTGACAGTGAGTTGTCGTAAAGTGAACGTTCGAAAAACGGGGGGACGCCTGTACTTGTATTTGGAATCTGCTGTGGTGTGTTGGCACGACATGGAATAAAAAACCTAAAGCATTAAAATTCTAAGAGCTTTGCTGGCTGGAGTCAGGGCTTTCTGCTTTGACTCACGATAGGGTCACCCCTGCCAAACAGGTCAAAGGGTAGAGGCCAGACTAGGAGTGGTCCACCGGTCCTCCGGGCTCAGGGCTGACAACCCAGACTGGTAAAATAAAATTGTTGTTACGGACACAGCAGAAAAATGCCCTAAATGCCAGCGAGCAACAGCCATTTCATGATGATTAAAGTTATAATGTAGAAAGAATTTATAGGTTAAAGTACAGGTATGGAATAAAGTTTGCATAAGAACATAAATATTATTTTGTAATGTTAGCAGCATTATAAATGTTTACTGAAGTAATAGATAGAGGGGCTGGTGAGGGGAGCTAGTTAGAATGGCTGATCAGATTATCTGCCTGGGAGGAAGAAGCTTTTAAGAGAAACCGCAAAGAGTTGTGGACGCAGCTCGTCACATCCTAAAACCCAGACCCCCTTCCACGGACTCTGTCTGCACTTCTCGCTGACTGGGTAAAGCAGCCAGCCTAATCAGAAACCCTCCCACCCACCCTGCACGTTCTCACTTCGCCCCACTCTAAGGTACAAAAGCCTGAAAGCGTGTACCACCAGCTCAAAAACAACTTCTACCCCACGGTTATCAAATTATTGAATGGTTTCCTTGTCCAATAAAATGAACTCTTAACCTCACAATCTATCTCATTCTGACCCTTATTGTGTGCCCTTCCTGCACCTTCTCTGTAACTGTAACACATAAATCTGCTTGTTTTCCCTTCTACTATCTGAATTTAATGAAAAGATCTGTGTGGGCAGCCACTGTACCCTGATACAGGTGACGAATATAAACTTATTTATAATTTACAATGCCATGCCGACTGTTCCTAATCAGGACAGTCCTTTTCCAAATCTGTGTCAGTCTAGTCCCTAAGAATATCCTCCAACAACCTCCCTGCCACTGTCGGTCCCTCGTCTGGTTGGACTGCCCACCAACTGTTTCAAGAAGGCCTCTTGGATGCACCAAGGAAATGCTATCCCATCTGAGCCTCTTGTACGAAGGAAGTCGCAGCCAAAATTGGGCAAGTTAATGTCGCCCAATGCGACAATCCTGATGATCTTCCATAATTGGCCCGTGTAGCTGTTCCTTTACCTCCTGGTGGCTCCTGTCTGATCAGCAAAGGGGAGTGTTAGGGTTTTTGGGGTTAGTAAATATCACAAGTAACCTCAGTTACCAATCTTCAAATCTGAATATGGACTATAGATTAAATTTAAAATGCAGCTCTGAACAACGAGTTCCTAAGAGCTGTGAATCACAGTTAATGCTGATTAAAATGCATTTAAGTATATGCAGCGTGGGTGTGAAACGGGAGGGGTGAAAGGTATGTGTAGTTCAAAGAAAGCATTGTGGATGCATTGTAAATATGGAATTGTCCTTTGATCTTTAGCACGTAAAGTGTCGTGTAGCGTTGGGCTGAGCAGGCCTCTTCCTCCGAAAGGGTCTCAATATGATGCCTGCGATGTCTCATTTTGTCGAATAAAGAGCTTGCCTCATATCTACCAGCTAAGTCTCTCAGCTAAGACTTTGTGTGCGTAACGACAGGAAGGGAGGCAAAGAGGGCAGGGTTGTGTGCTGGAGCATGTGCTTTCCTATGAGATATGGGACGTTTGCCTTCATGGGTGCGTGTAAGCTCAGGAATACAAGATGGACTGGTGTCAGACCCAGAGGTGAGAACTAGGTCCTGTTGAAAATAGAAAGATTAGCGCTGTTTTTAAGATGAGCTTTACTTTTCACAATGTACATCGAAACATAAAAATGGACGACAGACAGTCTGAGTACGTGCTGGGGGCAGCCCGCAACTGTCGCCATGCTTCCAGTGCCAACATAGCGCACCCACAACTCTCTATCCCTAACCTGCAGGTCTTTGGCTTGTGGGGGGAAATCAGAGGGAACACGGGTGGAGAAGGGTTTCACAGACGGTGGTGGGAATTGAACCTGGGTTGCTGGCTCCACAATAGCCGTCACGCTTAGTGTGCTGTTGATGAGGTCAGCAGGGGCACATCTGTAGGTCCGCAGTTGACCTGGGCACCCCCGTGAGCGGGTAGAGTCGCCATCTCTCGGCACCAGAGGCCCCAGGTTCGATCCTGCCCTCCAGTGCTGTCTGTGTGGAGTGTGCCGGTTCTCCCCTGTGACCATGTGAGTACCCATGGGTTCTCTTCGGTTTTCTCCCACATCCCTGAATCACTGAGAGCTTCATCAATTAGTTAGCCGGAGAACCGTAGAACCTGGGTGAAGATTGGGGAAACGGGTACTCGATGGTCGGTGTTGAAGGGCTGGTTTCTGTGTTGAAGGACTCTGTAAGGGTCGACTTTGGAAAAAGAGATGATCCAACCATTCCAACATGCAGCTGGTGTCCGTGGTCACTGTCCCCTTCTTCAGCCCCTTACTCCCAGCTTCTGTCTTCATTTCCCCCTCCTACCACCTTCCCTCACCTAGCACTCCCTCTAGCCCCCTTCCTTTCCACTTTCCGGTGAAGGGTCTCGGTGCTGCTTGACCTGCTGAGTTCCTCCACTACTTTGTGGATGTATCCATTACACCCCAGGATTTGGGGGTGACACCTCCCGTTGCTGTCTCACGTCCTCAGTGACCTGGATTCAATCCCAGCCTCTGGCACGTGGGTTTCCATCATCCAGTCATAGAGACACTTAGAGACAGGTCGTTCAGCCCACTGAATCCGTGGTGACCGTCAGCCACCGCCTACCCCCGGATACTATTCCGGGCCCACAGACTGGTAGGGAGGGAGGGGCAATTAACCCGCCAAAGCCCACCCCCCACATCAGAGCGCCAGAGGTCGGGTTCGAATCTCCTGGCCTCCAGAGGCTACGATACAGCTGCTCTGGATGTTTCCTCCACCTCCCAAAGGTAACTGGCCGCTGTAAACCGGGACAGCACGGTCAGCACAATGCTTCACGGTACCAGTGACCCGGGTTCAATTCCCGCTGCTGCCTGTACGTTCAAACCTGTGACCCCCTACAGGTGCTCGAGTTTCCTCCCAAGGTCCAACGATGTACCGGTTGGTAGGTTAATAGGTCATTGCAAGTTGTCCTGTGATCTCGGTTAGGGCTAAAACAGAGATGTGAGTGGCACAGCTTGAAGGGCAGGAAGGGCCTATTGTGCACTGTATCTCCATACAGCCTGGCTCCAGAGTTGTCACAGAGGCTGCCAACATCAAACTGCCTTAGGGACCCCGGCTCCGGATTTACTCCCGAGGCCTTTCCGATGGAGCAGAGGTTTAATATCATAGTTTTCCTTCTCCTAGGCGGGCTGTTGTCCGAGGCTGATGAGCCCCGCCTGCCCAAAGCAACTGGTTTCGAGGGCCTTTCCCCCTTCTCTTGTCAGTAGAAACAGTTCCACCAGGCCTAGTAGCCAAGCCACATGTGAAGGCCAAGAGTTGGACTTGGTTGTCAGAGGCTGTTAGAGTTGCACGCCATTTGGAGCACTTTATAGGTAGTGGGAGCTTATCCCCACTGCCACCCCCTTAGGAACGTGACAATTGAATACACCTCTATCAACTCCCCTCTCACCCTCCCTCGCTCCAAAGAGAAAAGCCCTGGCTCACTCAGCCCTTCCTCGTAAGAAATGCTCTCTGATCCAGGCAGCTTCCTGTTAAATCTCCTCTACACCCTCTCTAAAGCTTCCACATCCTTCCTATAATGATGGGACCAGAACTGAGCACAATACTCCGTGCGGTCCAGCCAGGGTTTTATTGAGCTGCAACTTTGAAAGGAAATCTGGAAATTATTTAACGTGTACGCAGAGACTAAGAGGTGAGATGAGTCTATTCTGGTCTGCTTGGTTCCAGGTAGAGACGTCCCCATCCATTACGCCTGCGCCCCAGTTCCCATGAACGCAGCGTGGGCTCAGAGGAAGAGGACACCGAGCACTGGGTCGCCCACGAAGGCGGCAGGCTGCTGGGCAGCGGAGAGCGTGTCTGAGGAGGAGGACCCGGTGGAGCAGAGACCTTCCCCTTCAGTGAGTTCGTGGGCTGGCCTGGCCATAGGGGCGCTCGGCGGCAACACCGGAGTAGGCATGTTCTCTTGCTCGGGGGGTTTGCACAACTGTCGGGTGTTATAATGGTTGGGTGACTGATACAGCTGGAACAGTACACTCTAATTTCTGGAGAGACATCAGCAAGCCAGGCAGCGTCGACAGAGTGTCATCACTCGGTCTCATTGACTATATCTGGTGTTTCCACTGGGGCGTCGTCTCCATCACGGGGACCCGATGTAGACTGGGGGACTGTTTGGTCAAGCACCTTCACTCCGTCCGGTGGAAGAGACTCGATCTCCTGCCGTTCCCACTCCCCCCCACCCCCATATCACTTTGGCTTCCCATTCCCATTCTGTCGCGTCTGACCTCGGCCATAGTGAGGCCAAACTCAGGTTGGAGGATTCCGCCTGAGTAGCCCCCAGCGTGACACATGAATGTAGATTTCTCTAACTTTTCAGTAATTTTTCCATTCCCCATTCTAGCTCTTCTCCCACCCCTTCTCCTCAGCTGCCCATCGCCTCCCTCCCTTGGTCCTCTCTCCTATCAGATTCCTCCTTCTTCCACCAATCACCTCCCAGCTTCTCACTCCCCTCCCCCCCCCCCCACCTGCCAGCTGGTACTCCTTCCCCTGCCCCCAGCGTCTTATCCCGTCTTCAGCCCCCTTCCTTTCCAGTCCTGTTGAAGGGGCTTGGCTCAGGACATCACCTGCTCATACCCCTCCATAGCAGTTCACTGCGTTCCTCCAGAATTTTATGTGCCTATGTAGCGATGCAGTGCGGACCTCCGAGCCACTCCACCCTATCGATCCCTGACAAACCCGATTAACCCTAACCTAATCACGGGGCAATTTACCCTTCCGGGTCCTCCTTGCACTGTGGGAGGAGAATGGAGGACGTGGAGAAAGACCGCACATTCCCCCCCGGGGAGGACTCCTTAGACTCTACGGTGCCTGAATTGAACCCTGAGTTCCAGAACGCGCCCCCTCACCCATTTTGCCCATTTTGTGTGTGTCGCTCAAGATTTCCAGCTTCTGCGAGATCTCTTGTGTTTCCGATGCAGCGGGACCGAGCAGTTGGGGAGGGAGCCACTCGGTACTGTACGCTAACCCTCACCTGTCCTCTGCCCTTGCAGAAAAGGAGGCGCCTGGAGAACCGCGAGGAGCAAGATTACAAGCCGCAGAAGCGCTCGGGAGGGTATGCACTCCTTCTGACCTTCTACAGAGAGGCCAAGGCAAGTGAGGAGGCCCGCATGCGCGGCGTCGCTGGCGCAGGTTTATAAAACCACGAGGGGTGAAACCAGATCAGGTGGGGAGTCACCAAAATGAGGGAGTCCAAAACTGTAGGGCAGAGATTGAAAAGGGCAACTTTCCCACACGTGCTGGGTGGTGGGTACGTGGAACGAGTTGCCAGAAGGTTGCTGAAGAAGACACTCAGACAGGGACCTGGACAAAAAAGATTTAGACCAGGGCTTCCCGATCTGGGGGTCCACGGACTCTTTGCTTAACGGTATTGGTCCGTGGCATAAAACTGGTCAGGAATCCCTGGTTTAGAGGGATCTGGGCCAAAAGCAAGCACGTGAGACCAGTTCAGTTAGGCACCTTGGTCAGCATGGGTGGATGGGCCGAGTGGCCTGTATAGGTTCTGTGTAATGGTAAAGCACCACAGTGGTTGGAGTAAGGGAAGCGGCACGCAAAATGCTGGAGGAATTCAGCAGGTCAGGCAGCATCCGTGAATGGGGATAAACAGTCGATGTTTCAGGATGGGGAAGGAGGCAGAAGCTAAAATAAGAAGGTGGGGGGGGGGGGTTTAGTACAAGCTGGCAGGTGGTAGGTGTGACCAGGTGGGGCAGAGGAGATGACGTGAGAAGCTGGGAGCTGATTGGTGGAAAGGGTAAAGGGCTGAAGAAAAAGGCATCTGATTGGAGAGGAGAGTGGAGCATGGGAGAAAGGGAAGGCGGAGGGGCACCAGAGGGAGGTGAGGGCATGAGAAAGGGAAAGAGGGGAGCCAGAATGAGGGTTGGAAAAAGAGACGGGGAGGAGGGAGAAATTACAGGAAGTTAGGGAAACCGATGTTCATGCCGTCGGGTTGGAGACTACCCTGATGGAGTGGGATGTTGGTCCTCATCTTGGTGCAGTAGAGGAGGTGTGAGAGGCTGGAGAGTTTTCCAGTGAAAGATGTGATGGTGAGGAAGGACGTGTGGGTGGAATGGAACCACTGGCATTTAGTAGAGGGGACAAATGGCCTGACTGCATGGCAAGCATGTTGTTTCTGTGCTGTGTAGCTGTGTGACCTGTCTGAATCTGCCTGACCACGAGCTCTCTCTCTGTCCTGATCGGTGCAGAAGCCAGGTTATCGAGGTTTCATGACGAAGGGAGAACTGCAGAGGAAAGCCCAGCCCCTGTGCAGGATATCCTTCACTCACGTGAGTTGTGCCGAGCCCCCCTCCCCAGCATTACCGCAGCACCTCCCACTCACACCCCTCCTGCCAGCCCTCAACTCGTTCCCAGAATCGGAGTTGCTGACGTTTGGCATGAAAGGCATTAAGAAAGAATGCCAAGTTACAATGAAAGCTCAAGCAGTGCAACAGCGGAATAGCGAGGTCATGTTCACAGGTGCGTGGACCATTCAGAACTCTGATGGCGGACAGGACGAAGCTGTTCCTAAAATATTGAGTCAGGCTCCCATACCTCCTCCCCGATGGTAGCATTGAGAAGAGGGCATGACCCGGGTGTTGGGGGTCGTTCAGGAGACACCGTCCCTTGAAGGTGTCCTCGATGGTGGGTAGGGGTGAGCTTGTGATGGAGCTGGCTGTTTCTGCAACCCCCGCAGCCCCCTTGCGCTTCTGTGCATTGGAGCTGCCACGCCAGGCAGTGATGCAGCCAGTCAGGACGCCCTCCACGGTGCTCCTGTAGAAATTCACAGGCGCCTGTGCAGAACGGTGCACCCTTTTGCAAATGGTTCCGCATTTGCAGATTGTGCAGAAACGGTGAGGCAGTGCTCGTGGGTCCTGGGGCCATAGAAAAATCTGACGGCGGAGGGGGGCAGAAGCTGTTCCTAAAACGTCGTGTGTGGGTCTTCACGCTCTGATTCCGGTTTATGTACCAGGCGTGCACTAACGTACGGTGGAATGCGCTGTTTGCGCTAACGACCAAAACGACCTAAGGATGGGCTGGGGGGCAGCCCACAAGTATCGCCAACATAGCAAAGCCTCTTTCCTGATTTTATTTTGCGATACAGCGCGGAATAGGCCCTCCCAGGGATCCTCCGATTCAATCCTAGCCTAATCACGGGGCAATTTACAATGACCAATTAGCCTACCCGGCAGGCCTTTGCACCTTGGGAGAAAATCGGAGGGAAAACCCATGCGTTCCACGGGGTGGGTTGTTCGGACTCCTTACAGAGGTCATCGTGCTGACCTGTGTCCTGGGTGCTGAGGTGAGACGCCCAGACACACAGAGGGATGTTTACACCCACTCGCAAGTCCCTAACTCCCCACCCGAGACTGACACGGCCAGTCCCTCGCTCGCACTGATCCTGAGTTTAACTACTCTTTCGTCAGTTCTGTCTGTGCCGTGCTTGTAAGCTGACGCAGGGGGCCACGGAGGAAGCTCCAGGACTGGTGGACAGGCATTGACGCGGACAGTCCCTCGCTCGCACTGATCCTGAGTTTAACTACTCTTTCGTCAGTTCTGTCTGTGCCGTGCTTGTAAGCTGTTTTTTTTTTAAACAGTTTAAAGCAAGCTACCGGTACAACGCATGGTCGTCAATCAGCGCCCTAATCCAGAAGGACCTCGTGATAAAGACCGGGTTCCCCGCCAGGTAGGACAAGGTGTCGGGCAGTGATCATTCCTCTTTGATTCTGCTCCATGATGTTCTGACCTCTGGACCCATCAGTTTTTTAATACTCCTCGTGCTTGTGGTCTGATTCTCTTTCTCACTTCGACAGTGCTGTAAGGTTTCCCGGCCCCGGCCCCAGCTCCTTTGGTGACCCTGCTTCCTCTCCCTTCCGGAACAACTCTTCCGTTTCTTCCCTCTCCTCCACATCTTTTTCCAAGTGTCCTCTGATTCTGTTCCCTCCTCTCCCTGTCACCTTCTACCCGATCCGTCTCGCTCTCTTCCCCCCATGATGCCTCACTTACCTCCCTCAACCCTCCCCACTCTCCCAGACATTTCACTCCAAGCCCTTGGCCCTCTCCCTCTTCCCTTCCCACCTGCCACTTCGCCTCCCCACCTCCATGTACCCTGCTCCCTCTCCTTTCAATATACCCCTGCTCCCACCCCATTCCACTTCTTCTCCCCTCCCCTTCTCCCTCATCCCCTTCTCCCTCATCCCCTCCTCCCTCCTCCTCCCTTCCTCCCCTTCTTCGTCCTCCCCTTCCACACACCCCTTCTCCCCACCTCTCTCCACTCCCTCTCCTTCTCACCCCTTCCACCCTTCTCCCCTGCTCCCTTTCTCCCCCTCCCCTTCAACTCTCCTCCCCTCCCCTTATTCCCATTCCCCTTTCACCTGCTCCCTCCCCTCATCCCCTCCTGTCTTCCCCTCCCCTCTCCCTCCTCCCCCTCACCCTCCACTTCACCCTCCCTTTCACCCTCCCTCACTCCCCCTTCACTTCCCTTCCCTCCTAACCCATCCCCCTCCAACGTTTCCCCCTCCATCCCTCCCTTCCCCCGCTCAACCCTTCTCTCATCCCCTTTTCTTCCGTCACTCTCCCTTCCTCTCCTCCCACTTCCCCCTCCATTCCTCTCCATCCCCTTCCACCCTCCCCTTTCCCCTTCAACCTCTCTCATCCCTCCCTCCCCCTCCCCCTCTCCTCTTTCATCTCCCCCTCTCCTCTTCCACCTCCCCCTCCCCTTCGCCCTCCTCATTCCCCCTTCACTTGCCTCCAACCCTCCCCCTCCTAACCCAACCCCCTTCCCACCTCCACCTCACTCCAACCCCTCCCCTTCCTCCCTTCCCACTTCCCCTCCCCTCCACACCCCTACCCTCTCCACACCCCTTCCCCCTCCACTTCTCTCCATCCCCCTCCCACCCTCACCCTTTCCCCTCTCAACCTCTCATCCCCTCCCCCTTCCTCCCTCCTCCTCCTCCCCTCCCCTCTTCGCTTCCACCTCCCCCTCCAATTCACCCTCCCTCATTCCCCCTTCACGTGCCTCCAAATTTCCCCCTCTTAACCCATCCCCCCAACCCTTACCCTTCCTCCTCTACCACTTACCCCCCTCAACACCCCTACCCTCTCCACATCCCCCTCCACTCCTCCATCCCCCCTTCCACCCTCCCCTTCCCCCTCTCAACCTCTCTCATCCCCTTCCTCCCCTCCTCCCTCTTCCTCCTCCTCCCCTCCCCCTTGCTCTCTTCTTCCACCTCAGCCTCCCTCATTCCCCCTTCACTTGCCTCCAACACTCCCCTCTTAACCCACCTCTACCTCCCTCCAACCCCTCCCGTTCCACCTCCCTCCCCTCCACACACCTCTCTCTCATCCCTTCTTTATCCCCTCCCCTCCCCTTCCTCCCTCTTCCCTACTACCCCACCCCCACCCATCACCTTCCCCTTCTACCCCACCATTTCCCCTCCTCCACCCTCCCACATTTGCCCTTCACTTGCCAACCCTGCCCTCCTAATCCATCACCCCTCACACCACCTCCCTCCAACCCCTCCCATTTCCCCCTTCCTCCCCTCCCACTTCCCTTTCCCCATCCCCCTCTTCTCCCCCTCCTCCCCCTCGCTCTTCCTCCACCTCCCCCTCCACCCTCCCTCATTCCCCCTTCACTTGCCTCCAACCCTCCCCCTTCCACCTCCCTCCAACCCCCCTTCCTCCCCACCACCATCCCCTCCCCTCCCCTTTCCCCTGCTCAACTCCTCTCTCATCCCCTTACTCTCCCCTTTCCCTGTCCACCTCCCCCTCACCTCCCCTTCGCCCTCCCTCATTCCCCCTTCACTTGCCAACAACACTCCCCTCCTAACCCACCTCTACCTCCCTCCAACCCCTCCCGTTCCACCTCCCTCCCCTCCCAGGTCTCCATCCCCCTCCCCTCCACACACCTCTCTCTCTCATTCCCTCCCCTCCCGCTTCCTCCCTCCCCTTCCTCCCTCTCCCCATTCCCCCGCCCCCCACCCCCCCACCCATCACCTTCCCCTTCTTCTACCCCACCCTTCACCCTCCCACATTTGCCCTTCTCCAACCCTCCCCTCCTAATCCATCACCCCTCACACCATCTCCCTCCAACCCCTCCCATTTCCCCCTTCCTCCCCTCCCACTTCCCTTTCCCCATCCCCCCTCTTCTCCCCCTCCCATCCCCCTCTTCTCCCCTCCTCTTCCCCCTCTCACCCCTCCCCTTCCCCTGCTGCCCCACCTCCCCCTCACCCCAACCCCCTCTCCCCATCCCCTTTCTCTCTCCACTTCCCCTTCCATCTTTCCGCCTACCCCCATTACCTCCTCTGCTTGCCCCCTCCTCAGCCCCCACTTATGTGTACCCAACCCACTGATTGGCAGAAATACCCACTCAAACGTTGGCAGGCTCCCAGCCCCATGTCAGCTTTGTCAGTGTGTTTAATAATCCCTCTGTTAAATGCTTTGGAAATGTAAGTGTGTTAAATATTGGACTGGACCAGGCCCTTCAGCCCACAATGTCTGTGCTAACCATAAACTGCAGGTCTCCTTGTCCATGCTCTATGCCTTTCTGTCCCCTGCCTGTTCGTGTCTCTGTCTAAAAGCCTCTTAGACATTCCTCTCATGTCTGCTTCCACTCTGTGGTAGCACTTCCCAGCCGCCAGACTCTGCACAAGGACCTCCCGCTCTGTGTAAACGTAGCAATTGACTCGTACGGTGCCTGCCCTTTCGCGGTAGATATTTTTTGGCCCTGGGAGAAAGGTAGTGGCTGCCTGCCTTCTCTGCTCGCTCCTCTCGTAATCTCACAAAGGTCCCCTCGGCCTCAGATCTCCAGAGGAACCAACTCGTTTGAAAATCAGTTTATTATCACTGACATATGTTGTGAAATGTGTTGTTTGGTGGCAGCAGCACTGTGTAAAACATAAAATATACCAAAGACACTATAAGAAACATATAAGATCATTAATGCAAAAAATAGTGACCACTCAGAAATCAGATCTTGAATCGCTGAGTGTGTGTCTTCAGGCTCCTGTACCTCCTCCCTGATGGTAGCAATGAGAAGAGGGCATGTCCTGGGTGAGGGGGGTCCTTAATGATGGGCGCCGCCTTTTTGAGGCATCGCCTCTTGAAGATATCCTGGATGCTTGGCAGGCTAGTGCCCGCCATGGAGCTGGCTGAGTTTACAGCCGTCTGCAGCTTTTCCCGATCCTGCGCAGTGGCCCCTCCGCTCCAGACGCTGATGCGACCGGAGGCTCAGTTTAACGTTGGAGAATGCTTTCAAGAAGGAGCTAGATAGGTATCTTATGGATAGGGGAATCAAGGGATATGGGGACAAGGTGGGAACCGGGTATTGATAGTGAATGATCAGCCATGATCTCAGAATGGCGGTGCAGGCTCGAAGGGCCGAATGGTCTACTTCTGCACATATTGTCTATAATGTGTACGGTACACAGCCTGAAGCTCTTACTCCTCACGAACATCCACGAAACAAGAAACCCCCCCCCCCATAGAATGAATGATAGAAACAGCGAAGACCCCCACTCCTCCTTCCTTTGCACAAGCAGCAACAAAAGCATCGACTCCCCCCCCAGCAGAAAGAGACCCCAATCCAGCTTTAGTCGGTAATGCTGGCCACAGTCTACCTGTAGAAATCTGCTGGAGTTTTTAACGACATATCAAACCTCCTCAAACTCCTAATGAACCTTTCCTTGTGGCACATATTCCCACAAATCGACAGCTCCCTGGTAAATCTCTTCTGCGCCCTGTCTCAAAGCCTCCACATCCTTCCTGTAATGGGAAACCAGAACTACGTACGAACATGCTGGGTTAGTGTTAAAAATCACGTTTATTTCGTTACTTTATGCTGTAATGATTGCCTCCGTGAGGCTGTGGGGCTGGGATGTTCCATCGATAATCGTCTAGCTGGATTCTGTAATTCCACAGGAAGGGTGAAGGGGTCACGTTTCTGTTCCCTGCATGGACCAGGACTGTTGTGTCAGTTCTTATACACCCAGTGGCCACTTTATAAGGTGCAGGAGGGGAGCCTGGCGTGATCTTCTGCTGCTGTAGCCCATCCCCTTCGAGGCCTGGTGTGTGGTGCGTTCACTCGAGTTACCGTCACCTTCCTGTCAGCTTGAACCAGTCATTCTTCCCTGACCTCTCCCATTAACAGGGCGTTTTTCACCCACAGAACTGCCGCTTTTTATTTCTCGCACCATTTTGTTGTGATGCTTTTTGTTTCTCGCACCATTCCCTGTAAAACTCCAGAGACTGTTGTGCACGAAAATCCCGGGCGATCCGCAGTTTCTGAGATACTCAAACCACCTTGTCTGGTAGCGACAATCGTTCCACCGTCAAAGTCAGTCAGGTCACATTTCTTCCCCCATTCTGACGTTTGATCTGAACAACAACTGACCCTCTTGAACTGGCCTGCGTGGTTTTATGCTTTGAATTTCTGCCACGTGGTTGGGTGTTTGGATGTTTTCATTAACAAGGCGGGTGAGCTTAATAAACTGGCCACGGAGCCCGTGCCTGTCAGTGCGCTGGGCCTCTTTGATAATCCGTCACGGGTTCCTGCCGTCGGCCTGCTCCTTGGGCGACCCCGCGTTTCCACGGTAACTGTCTGAGAATGTGTAATCAGGAACGGAGCCCAAGAAGAATAAACGGACCTTTTTTAACTCCCTGAAGCCTGACCACGTGGGTAGCTGGCAGGGGCGAGGTGAGGGTGGGAGCCATTTCCCTCACTGGAGGTGCATTGCATTTGGGGGGGTGCTCGCCCACCCTGCTCAGACATCAGCGCAGAGTTAGGCCATTTGGCCCATCGAGTCTGTTCCCTCTCAACCCCATTCTCCTACCATCTCCTCCAACCTTTGATGCCTTCGATTCCTATTCTAAAGGAATGTCCTCCTATACTGAGTCAGATCCTAGACTCCATCATTATAAGAAACATCCTCTCCACACCTACGATAGGTTTCAATGAGATTCCACCCTTGTTTTTGTAAACCCCAGCATGTACAGGCCCAGAGCCATCAAATGCTCCTCCTGCATTAACCCTTTCACCCCCGGGAGCATTCTCGCGAACCTCCTCTGGGCCCTCTCCAATGCCAGCACGTCCTTTCTTACATAAAAGCCCCCAAACTGCTCCCCTGTCCGTGCCATATCCAGCTCAGGGTCCTGCCCTCTGCCACGGTCTCTCTAGAGTTTGCAAGCCCTGCCCCATGTTGTGACCGGGTGGGTTTCCTCCCACGTCCCTGTTTTCAAACCCTCGATTCCTCCTTCCCCCAGCCTCTGCAGCACCCTGACCTGTTCCGATTCCAGCCGTCTGAGCGTGTGTGATTTTATTTACTTGGTTACCTGGGCCTTGAGACACAGAATTGGGCCCTTTGGCCCATCGAACCTGTTCTGCCATTTGATTCGGGATGATTATTTTTCAACCCCAATCTTGCACCTTCTCCTTGTAACCCTTAACCTCCTTACTAAATCAAAAAAGATCAAAGTTCAAAGTAAGTTTATTATCAAAGTGCATTGAGGTCACCATATACAACCTCGAGATTAATTTTAATATAGAAACATAAAAACCTACGGCACAATACAGGCCCTTCGGCCCACAAAGCTGTGCCGAACATGTCCTCACCTTAGAAATTACCTAGGCTTTACCCACAGCCCCCTTTTTTCCTAAACTCCGGGTAGCCATCCAAGAGTCTAAAAACTAAATTAGCGAAGTAACAAAATCAGTCAAACTAACGCATCCAAGCAAAGTTAGCATTCCAATAGCGTAACTAAGCGGTCAAACTAAATTAGCGGTCAACAAAAAAACTCACCCCGTGGCTTACTGGGCTCAATTGAACTAAGTGTGAAGATGCAACACAGTCGTTCGCTTCCACCACGTCCCAACAGATTGCCAGAATAAACCCCCCACAGTAAACAATTCAGACAGTATATGGCTCCTACACCATTTCTAAAGGGGTGTCCTTTTATTCTGAGGCTATGCTTTCAGATCCTAGACTCTCCTACTGATGGAAATATCCCCTCCACATCCACACTATCCAGGCCGTTTAGACCTCGAGAACAGGAGTACCCCCACTCCCACTCTCTGCCCCTGTGTCCCATTGCCCTGCGGAGAGCGACGGGTGGCATTTCCTCCCGCAAACCAGGCGGATTGACAGGAATGTTACCGGGAGTGGAAGGCCGGAGAGACTTTTTTCCCCAGAGCAAAGGAGGCTGAGGGTGACCTGATAGAGGTTTATAAAATTGTGAGGTGGGTGGCCTTGATCTTTCTCCCCAGGGCAGGGGAGACTAAATTGTCACGTGTTCTGTGCTACGTTGAGAAACTTTTAGTTGCGTGCCACCCAACCAAACCATTCCATATAGACATTGAGGTACCAGAAAGATTTGAGATTGTTTCAGCACTCAAGTATAGGGGAGAACAAAATGATTGTTACTCCAGATCCGATTCGGCATAAAAAAACACAAAGAAACAATAAACACAAAAACAATGGAATAAAACAGAATAAAAACAGAGTGTGGCTGTAGATACTGTACATAAGATTAGCTCCTACAATCAGCCTATGTGTAGCTACGTCTTTAGCTCTGGATAAAGTGGCACCAGTGTCTGTACACACAGCGACTCTGACAGGAAATTACAAAGTGCTAAGGTCACTCTCGGCAAGAGAAGTTCTTCTAGGTGGGCAGCAGGGCCTGTGAAAATGCCATAGGGTAGACGTACGAGGTCATGGTCATAAAACACTGCAAAGCAGGCCCTTCGGCCCATCTAGTCCATACCGAACCATTAATCTGCCTAGTCTCATCGCCCTCCAACCCCTCCCATCCGCGTACCCCTCCATTAACTCATAGATGTTGAAATCCTCCACTTGTCCTGGCAGCTCGTTCTACCCTCAGAGTGAAGTAGTTCCTCTGAACATTTCACCTTTCACCCTTAACCCATGACCTCACCCAACCTCAGTGAGGAAAAGAAAGCCTAACTTTAACATAACATCCCATCTCCTGTACCCGATACATTGATTTATGGCCAATGTGCCAGTAGTCTTCTCTACGACCCTATCTGCCTGTGATCAGAGCCCCACTCCTCACTCTGAAAGACCTACCCTGGTTGGCCCCCCCTGAAGCGCAACAATTCACGCTTGTCTGCATTAAATTCCATCCGCCATATTTCAGCTCCATTTTTCCAGCTGGTCCAGATCCCTCTGCGAGCTCTGATCGTCTTCCTCGCTGTCCACCACACCCCCGATCTCAGTGGCATGCGCTAAATTTGCCGATCCAGTTAACCACATTATCATCCAGACCGTTGACAAACAACAACAGACCCACTGTGGCACACCGCTAGTCACGAGTCTGTCATCTCTCTCAAATTTGCGAAATGCAGACTGTTGGGTGCTCGAGAATATAATCCCATCGTTCCTTTTTTATTCCTCAATCCTACCCTGGATAGGGTGGTGAAGAAAGCTTTTGGTATGCTGGCCTTTATAAATCAGAGCATTGAGTATAGGAGTCGGGATGTAATGTTAAAATTGTACAAGGCATTGGTGAGGCCGAATTTGGAGTATTGTGGACAGTTCTGGTCACTGAATTATAGGAAAGATGTCAACAAAATAGAGAGAGTACAGAGAAGATTTACTAGAATGTTACCTGGGTTTCAGCACCTAAGTTACGGAGAAAGGTTGAACTAGTTAGGTCTTTATTCTTTTGGAGTGTTGAAAGTTGAGGGGAGACTTGATAGAGGTATTTAAAATTATGAGGGGGATAGACAGAGTTGACGTGGATAGGCTTTTTCCATTGAGAGTAGGGGAGATTCAAACAAGAGGACATGAGTTGAGAGTTGGGGACAAAAGTTTATGGGTAACACGAGGGGGAATTTCTTTACTCAGAGAGTGGTAGCTGTGTGGAATGAGCTTCCAGTAGAAGTGGTAGAGGCAGGTTTGATATTGTCATTTAAAGTAAAATTGGATAGGTATATGGACAGGAAAGGAATGGAGGGTTATGGGCTGAGTGCGGGTCAGTGGGACTAGGCGAGAGTAAGCGTTCGGCACGGGCTAGAAGGGCCAAGATGGCCTGTTTCCATGCTGTAATTGTTATATGGTTACCCATAAGGCCTCCTTAGACGAGCTCGCCAGTCTGTCCTGACTGAGCACTGCCGTGACATTTTCCATGACTAGTAACGCCACCTCTCTCCCGTTAACCCTTTCCACTCTGTCGCATCTAAAGCACCCGAATCCCAGAATATTGAGCTGTCAGCCCTGCCCCTCCTGCAACAGAGTCTCACGAGGGGTTTTTGCACACAGATGATGGTGTGTATACAGGACGATTTAAATCAGAACATGCACACAAAATGCTGGAGGAACTCAGCAAGTCAGGATCGATGAAGGGTCTCGGCCCAAAGCATCAACTGTTCACTCTTTTTCATAGGTACTGCCTGGCCTGCTGAGTTCCTCCAGCATTTATGTGTGTGTGTGTGCGCTACTCTGGCTTTGCAACACCTGCAGTTAGAAAAACATTTGGTCGGGTATAGAAATGGGAACGTTTTAGAGGGAAATAGGCCGATAAGACCAGAGAGCAAGGTTGGCTTGAGGGAGTGGAACTGAAGGGCCTAGCTCCATGACTAAGTGACTTTCCTTCCACCCGGCTCTCTCAGATTCACCCTGACCGAGAAAGGCCTGAAGCTGGGCGAGAAGCTGAACGCAGAGCACTTGGAGGAGGAGCGCCTGGAGGAGGCGCGGGGACGGGCGGCCGGAACGGCGCAGCCTGCCGCCGCCGGGGAACGAGAAGAGGCCCAGCCCCCAGCGACCCCAGCAGCCGAGTAAGCACCAACGACCGTCCCCGGGTGATACTGTCCGTGAGTGCTATGTGATGGATGTTACAGCGAAAGAGAAGCGTAATCAACTTCTCAACCGGCTCGTGTTAGCCGCTGGGCAGCTTCCAGTGTGGGAGCAACGAACCAGGCTCGCCGAGGTGCACAGAAAGAGAGGGGTATTCTGCAGGTAGAAGACCCGGTCGACTCACCACATGATCGACTGGGCACATTCTTGCAGTCACTCCAGCGCAGTTCGTATTCTTTTCATTTCCCCTATCCTGGTTGTCTCCTCCCACCAAGTTCAGTTAGCGCGGTAGCGAAATGCTGTTACAGAGCCAGCGGCCCGCGTTCAATCTCCACCGCCACCTGTAAGGAGTTTGCACATTCTCCCCGCGACCACGTGGGTTTCCTCTGGGTGCTCCGGTGTCCTCCCACAGTCCACACACGTGCGGTTTAGGGCTGGTAGCTTGCGGGCATGCTGTGATGGCGCCCGGAAGTGTAGCGGTCAGCACAAACGCCTCGCAGTGCCAACCATCACCGATCGGGGTTCGATGCCCGCCGCCATTCTGTCCAGAGTCTGCACGTTCTACCCACGGCTGAGTGGGCTCCCTCCGGCATCCCAAAGGCGTACCAGTTAGTAGGTTAATTGATCAACACACACAAAGTGCTGGAGGAACTCAGCAGGCCAGGAAGAAAGTGCAGTCGACGTTTCGGGTCGGGCTGGAGAAAAGAAAGCTGAGGAGTGTGGTTAAAGGGTGGGGAAAGGGGAGAGAGTAATGTCAGGTGAGAGGTGAAACCTGGAGGGGGAGGGATGAAGCAAAGAGCTGGGAAGTTGATTGGTGAAAGAGACAGAAGGCCATGGAAGAAAGAAGGGGGTGAGGAGCACCAGAGGGAGGCGATGGGCAGGCAAGGAGAGAGGGAAAAGGGGATGGGGAATGGTGAAGGGCATTTATGTGAAGTTTGAGAAATCAATGGAGGCTAGCCAAACGGAATATAAGGTGTTGTTCCTCCAACCTGAGTGTGGCCTCATCACGACAGTGGAGGAGGCCAAGGTTGGACATATGGGAATGGGAAGTGGAATTAAAATGGGTGGCCACGGGGAGATCCTGTTTGTTCTGGCAGAGCAAAGCAGAGCGGTTTTCACCAGTCAACTTCTAGCTCTTTACTTCATCCCTTCCACCCTGCTGTTTCTCTCCAGCCCTGCTGAAGGACAGTGCTCCTCTCCACAGGTGCTGCCTGGCCTGCTGAGTTCCTCCAGCACGTTGCCTGTCTTGCTCCGATTACCAGCGTCTGCAGAGTTTCTCTTGTTTGACGTTAATTGATCACGTGGGGGTAGTTGGGCAGCAAGGGCCCGTTGGGCTGTTACCAAGCTGTGTTTCTAAATAAATTAAAAAATATAAACCAACTAGGTGCTGCTATCTGTGAGATATATGGTGGATGTTAAAGGTCTTTCCCCGAGTGCAGAGAAGTCCAAAACTAGGGGATGTAGGCATAGGCTGCGTGAGGAAAGATTTTAAAAGGGACTTGGGGCAATCTTTTCCCTGCAGAAGGTGATGAGACTATGGAAGGAGCGGTTGAGCAGGTATGGAACTGTGCAAAAGTCTTCGGCGTGCACACACACACATATGTATACAGTCTAAGACGTTTGCACAGTGCTGTATTTGTCAACGTGGAGCGGAGAGCGAGTTTGGAAATCTGGTGGGAGCAGAGGATGTTGGGAATTGGAGGGCAGGGAGCGGTGTGGGATGGGTGGCAGAGAAGGACTGGGTGACCTGGGTGCAGACACACCCAGCCCTGAGACACCAGGCAAGGTCATTTGGTTTGTTGATCATTATGGAATGTATCTCCAATGCTTCCTTCTCCCTTCCCCTTTTCCCAGCCATGATTTCCCCTCTCCCTGCTCCCTTCCTACTCAGTCTACAACAGAGACCCAGATCAGAATCAGGTTTATCATCACTCACATATGTCATGAAATTAGTACAGTGCAATACCTAAAATTACTACAGTACTGTGCAAAAGTCTTGGGCTGCTTAGCTACATACATACGTGCCTAAGACTTTTGCACCCTACTGTATATTAGCGTCATTAGTATATAATGATAATTATAGCAATATCATTAGTATAATAATATACAGCTGGGTCCATTGTTTTCAGTGATCTGGATGATAATGTGATAAATTGGATCAGAAAACTTCTACCTCTGTAACCTCTTTAACTCCGCAGCCTCCTGTTCAACCACCCCTCCCTCGTCCCTCCCCATCCCTACTTCCGGTTCTAACCCCTCCCTTACACCGTCCCGTCTCTGCAACCCCCCGATGGGGGGGCGTAGTGGACAGCGAGGAAGGCCACTAAAGCTTCCGACCAGATCTGAACCAACTGGGAGATTGGGTTGAAAAATGGCAGATGGAATTTTATTCCGCTGATGGTGAGGTGTTACATGTCGGGGGGGGGGCAAACTAGGGGATGGTAGGGGGCACTGAGGAGAGCAGTGGAACAAAGGAATCTGGGAATACAGATTCATAATTCCTTCACAGGTAGATAAGCCTTCATAAATCAGAGAATTGACTACAGGAGGTGGGAAGTTATGCATAGAACAAAGAACAATACAGCACAGTACAGGCTCTTCGGCCCACAATGTTGTGCCCACACTTAAACCCTGCCTCCCATATAACACCCCCCCCCCCTTAAATTCCTTCATATACCTGTCTAGTAGTCTCTTAAACTTCACTAGTGTATCTGACTCGGGCAGTGCATTCCACGCACCAACCACTCTGAGTAAAAAACCTTCCTCTAATATCCCCCCTTCCTCTAATATTTAGCACGATGCAATTAGAGCTCGGGGCGCTGGAGTTCAGAGATCAATTCCGGCATCCTTTTTTAAGAAAGCTTGCGCGTTCTCCCTGTGCGCACGTGGGTTTCCTCCAGGTGCCCACAGGCCAAAGACATACAGGTTGGTAGGCTAATTGGCCATTGTAAGTTGTCCCACGATCAGGCTCGGGGCGAAATCGGTGGGTTGCTGGGCACCGCGGCTCGTTAGGCCGGAAGGGCTGTTCCAAAAAGTATTACTAAAGAAATAAATAATGTACAGTTCAGCCCATAATGCTGTGTTGACCCTCTCAACCTAACCCTTCCTTCCTCCATACCCCTCCACTTTTCTACCATCCATCTAAGAGTCTTTTAGATGCCCCTAATGTATCTACCTCTATCACCACCCCTGGTGGCACACTCACCACGCTCTGCAAAATAAACGCGACTTCTGACTCCCCATTACGTCCGCCGCCAGCCTACACTAGGGGCGACTCTCGGCTGGGATGTGGGAGGCAACTGGAGCACTCAGGGAAACCCACGCAGCCACAGGGATAATAAATCGGTACTTGCGTCCACTGCTTTCTCTGCCGGCTCGTTCCACAAACTCTACCTGTAGGCAGACAGCAGCAGGGGTGGCGTTTGAAGCTGAGAGGCAGCAGCAGTAACTGTAGCTGTGTACCTGAGGGGCCAGTGCTGAAGGTGAAGATGTGATTGGGTGGGTGGGGGGGAGCTCCAAGTGGTGGTATTCAGCTCCTCTCCCTTTTCTCTCTCCCTGCTCCCCCCCACACTCCAGTGCAAGCGTAGTCCAGCTGCCGCCCTTCCCCACGAGTTCCGGCAAAGGACCGACCGGCAGATCAACGGACTTTCTGTCGGCTAACGCCTGGGCGCCAGTGGACGCCCAGACGACGAGTCCCAGCACCTCGCAGGACCGACAGCCCGCCTTCACGCACATCCCCGAGTTCACGCTGCGGCCGGGGGAGTTCGATGTGGTGTTGTGCATCGACTTCATCGAGACAACGGCGTACGTAAGACGGGAGATCCTCCTTACCCCCCCCTCCCCCCAGGTCCGGTGGTCCACACGTCGAAGAGGTGGGGGCTTAACTCTCTATTCTGTCATCTGCAAGGCGGCTATGTCGCTTGCTTCAACACACTTGCCCTCATTGCTCACCTCCCCCCACAGTTCTTTTTCACACCCCCTGCGCTCATGACAGCCCTCCCTCCAGTGGTCCTTTCCTACCCTATGCTGCCTGCCCTCAACCGCTCCTTTGCTTACTGCCAACACTCTCACCCTGTCCCTCACCGTTTGCTCTCTTCCCATGCCGCAGCCTGTTTGTTCCCTCTCTCCCTCTTTCTTTCTTTCTTCCTCTCTCTCTCACTCATGTGTACTTTCTCTCTCTTTCTCTGCCGCCTCGCTGCCTGATCACTCTCTCTCTTAGCCCCTCGCTTCCCGGTCTCTTCTCTCTCTCTTGCCCCCTTCCGCCTCTCGCACTGCCCACTTTCCCGGCTTCCTTCTTTGCCTCCTGCACTCCCCTTCCCGCCTCCTGTCTCTATGTTCCCCTCACCAACACCTCATATACCATCTGGGTAGTCTCCAGCCCCTTGGTATGAACGTCGAATTCTCCAACTTCCGGTAATTCCCTCCCTCTCCCTTCCACCATCCCACTTTCACTCTGCCTCCTCTTCCAGCTGCCTATCACCTCTCTCATGACTCTGCCTTCTTCTACTACCCCTTACATTCCCCTTACATTCCTTCTTCACCTCTCCTGCCTATCCCCTCCCTGCTTCCCCTCCCCCACCCCTTGATCTTTTCTCTGATTGGTTTTCACCCTCCCCCCCCATGTTCTTTATGGGGCCCCCTCCTTCTTCAGTCCTGACGAATGGTCTCGGCCTGAAACATTGACTGCTCATTTCCACGGATGCTGCCCAACGTGCTGAGTTCCTCCATATGGACAAAAATGGGGGGGCAGTCAAGTTTATTGTCTTTTAACTATATACATGTTTACCGTCAAACGAATCAGTGTTTCTCCGGACCAGGGTGTAAAGCTCAGAAGCACACATAACACAATAATTTAGGAAAGTAAGAATAAAATCTACAGATGAAGTATTCATAAGTAAACACAGTAAAGTGCATAAATTAAACATTGTCAAGTCCAGAACAGATTAACCAGTGACACTTCGAATGCGATGTGGCAGGGAGTTCAGAAGCCTGACGGCCTGAGGGAAGAAACTGTTTCCCACCCTGACCGTTCTTGTCCTTATGCATCGGAGTCTCCTGCCCGATGGTAGAAAGTCAAAGAAGATGCTGGATGGACGGTAGGGAGACTCCTATGCTCTGCTTCCCTGCCACATCCCGACAACGTGCAGGTCAGTGCTGTTAATTGCCCCCCCCCCCACGTGTGGGTGATGAGTAGAATGGGGGGGATGAGTGGAGGTGAATAAATTGGGATCAGTGTAAAGGGGTGGTTGCTGACCAGCACGGAGTCAGTGGGCCGAAGGGCTGTTTCTCTGAGTGGACCCTCAGGGCATTTACATGCAGCACGGGACAGGCCCTTGGGCCCATCTAGCCTGTGCAGTTATCCTGCCTACTCCCACAGGCCCGCACCTGGACCCTAGCCCTCTGTACCACTGAGCAAAAGGCTCGAAAGATTAGCTGTTTACTCTTCTCCGCTGGTGCTGCCAGACTTGCTGAGTTCCTCCAGCATTGTGTGTGTGTTGCTTTGGATTTCCAGCATCTGCAGATTTTCTGGTGTTTGTCAAACACCTGAGTGAAATTCTATAAAAGAAGCCCGTCGTAATGCAAAGGGACCAACGTGGTCGTGGTGCTGTGACACATGAATGGGGTGTGGGTGGTCTCTTCACTCCCTCCTCCTGTGTTCCCGGATGGGCTGCTGAGCTGTGGAGGGGACAGACTCGTGCAGAGTTCGGACCCCCACCCCATTACCCTCTCCCTCTGACTGGCAGTCTGCTGTTACCTTCAGGGGGGCAAGTCACAGGAAGCGGGAGCTGGTGACTGAGCTGCGGAAAAACAAAATCAACTTCGACGTTCGCAAACTTCACGTTGGTGACTTCCTGTGGGTGGCCCGAGAGAGGGTGCAGCACTGTCCAGGTACTACCACAGGAGTAGTGTTCTCTATCCGTCTGTCTCTCCCTCTCCCTCCCCTTCCCTCTCTCTCCCTCCATTCTCTCTTTCTGTCTCACTCTGTCTCTCTGTCCCTCTCATCTGTTTCTGTCTGTCTCTCTCTCTGTCTGTGTGTGTGTCTTTCACCCTCACTCTTTCTTTCTGTCCTTTTCCCTCTTCCCCACTCTCCCTTTCTCCCTCCCTCCCCCTCTCTCCACCTCCCCCTGCTTTCTCTCCCCTCCTTCTCTCCCCCTCCTTCTCTCCCCCTCCTTCTCTCCCCCTCCTTCTCTCCCCCTCCTTCTCTCCCCCTCCTTCTCTCCCCCTCTCCCCCCTCTCCCCCTCTCCCCCCTCTCCCCTCTCCCCCCTCTCCCCCTCCCCCTCTCCTCCCCTCCCCCACTCTATACCCCTCTCTCTCTTTCTCTGTCCAGCTTCACCCCGTTCCTTACCCCCGGTGTTGCCGTTGCAGGGCATCCTCACCCGTTCCGCCCCCGGGAGCTGGTCCTGGACTATGTGGTGGAGAGGAAGAGGATGGACGATTTGTGTGGCAGCATCGTGGACGGTCGTTTCCGGGAGCAAAAGGTGAGGAGTTTCATTGCATGTGGGGCCTGTCCGAAGCCCTCTCACCGTTCTGTTGCTGAGGCAGCTTGGTAGTGAGCCTGCTGAAGCTGGCAGAGTGGCCTCACCAAGCCCGTGCTGACCATTGGCCACCCGTCTGCACCAATCCTGTTTCGTTCTCTCCACACACCCGTCGACTGGGTGGGTGGGGGGGAGTAATTTACACCAACTCTTCCCTGCCCATCACTGGGACGTCGGGGGGGAAAGCAGGAGGTCGTGCAGAGAGTGTGCAAATTACACACACATGTGCACACTCACACTCTGTGACTCACAATCTCTCTCACACTCTCCCTTTCACAATTTCTCACACACTCTTCCTCCTTCACAATCTCGCTCACATTCTCCCTCTCACACTGTCCCCCCCGCTGTCCCCCCCGCTGTCCCCCCCCGCTGTCCCCCCCGCTGTCCCCCCCCCCCGCTGTCCCCCTCGCACTCTCCCCCTCTCCCACATTCACACTCTCCCTCTCTCAATCTCTCCCACACTTTCCCTTCACACTCTCTGACACGCTCCCTCTCTCACAGTCTCACTCACACACTGGCACACACCACCGTAGGTCAGGATCACACTCTCTAACACGCTCCCTCTCTCACACACCACCGGAGGTCAGGATCACACTCTCTAACACGCTCCCTCTCTCACACACCACCGGAGGTCGGGATCGCACTCTCTAACACGCTCCCTCTCTCACACACCACCGTAGGTCAGGATCACACTCTCTAACACGCTCCTTCTCTCACACACCACCGTAGGTCAGGATCGCACTCTCTAACGCTCCCTCTCTCACACACCACCGGAGGTCAGGATCACACTCTCTAACACGCTCCCTCTCTCACACACCACCGGAGGTCGGGATCGCACTCTCTAACACGCTCCCTCTCTCACACACCACCGTAGGTCAGGATCGCACTCTCTAACACGCTCCTTCTCTCACACACCACCGTAGGTCAGGATCGCACTCTCTAACGCTCCCTCTCTCACACACCACCGGAGGTCAGGATCGCACTCTCTAACACGCTCCTTCTCTCACACACCACCGGAGGTCGGGATCGCACTCTCTAACACGCTCCCTCTCTCACACACCACCGGAGGTCAGGATCACACTCTCTAACACGCTCCCTCTCTCACACACCACCGGAGGTCGGGATCGCACTCTCTAACACGCTCCCTCTCTCACACACCACCGGAGGTCGGGATCACACTCTCTAACACGCTCCCTCTCTCACACACCACCGGAGGTCGGGATCGCACTCTCTAACACGCTCCCTCTCTCACACACCACCGGTCGGGATCGCACTCTCTAACACGCTCCCTCTCTCACACACCACCGGAGGTCAGGATCGCACTCTCTAACGCGCTCCCTCTCTCACACACCACCGTAGGTCAGGATCGCACTCTCTAACACGCTCCCTCTCTCACACACCACCGGAGGTCGGGATCGCACTCTCTAACGCGCTCCTTCTCTCACACACCACCGGAGGTCGGGATCGCACTCTCTAACGCGCTCCTTCTCTCACACACCACCGGAGGTCGGGATCGCACTCTCTAACGCTCCCTCTCTCACACACCACCGGAGGTCGGGATCACACTCTCTAACACGCTCCCTCTCTCACACACCACCGGAGGTCGGGATCGCACTCTCTAACACGCTCCCTCTCTCACACACCACCGGAGGTCAGGATCACACTCTCTAACACGCTCCCTCTCTCACACACCACCGTAGGTCAGGATCGCACTCTCTAACACGCTCCCTCTCACACACCACCGGAGGTCGGGATCGCACTCTCTAACACGCTCCCTCTCACACACCACCGGAGGTCAGGATCGCACTCTCTAACACGCTCCCTCTCTCACACACCACCGGAGGTCGGGATCGCACTCTCTAACACGCTCCCTCTCTCACACACCACCGGAGGTCAGGATCACACTCTCTAACACGCTACTTCTCTCACACACCACCGTAGGTCAGGATCGCACTCTCTAACACGCTCCCTCTCACACACCACCGGAGGTCGGGATCGCACTCTCTAACACGCTCCTTCTCTCACACACCACCGGAGGTCAGGATCGCACTCTCTAACACGCTCCCTCTCTCACACACCACCGGAGGTCGGGATCGCACTCTCTAACACGCTCCCTCTCTCACACACCACCGGAGGTCAGGATCACACTCTCTAACACGCTCCTTCTCTCACACACCACCGGAGGTCAGGATCGCACTCTCTAACACGCTCCCTCTCTCACACACCACCGTAGGTCAGGATCACACTCTCTAACACGCTCCTTCTCTCACACACCACCGGAGGTCGGGATCAAACCCGGTCTCTGGAGCGGGGTAGCAGCGACCCTACCCGCTGCACTCCTGAGCAAGCGGTTCCCCGGCGCAGTCGGACGCCCTCGTCTAACTGTCTGTTTCTGCAGTTCCGGATGAAGCGCTGCGGGCTGAGGAATCGCATCTACCTGGTGGAGGACTGCAGCTTCGTCAAGCACCTGAGCCTCCCCGAGAGCACGCTGCAGCAGGCCATCGTCAACACCCAGGTAGCCGGCGTCACCCCCGCGGCCCAGGGAGGCTTTGGCTCCTCCGCCGTCTCTGCGGATGCAGTCCCACAGGGAACAGAGGGGGAAGAAAGAAGTAGGGAGCAAGGAGAGGGCGTGGGGAGACCAAGGAGGGTTAAAAGTCAGCTGAAGGACAAAGAGTGTGGCTGAGGGGTCGGGGAAGAAGGGGAGGGTTATCAGGGTTTTACCCTGAATGGGGAACAAGGCACAAGATCAGGTACTTATAGAATCACACAGGTCCTTCAGCCCGAATTGTTTATGTCCTCATGAAGCTAGTCCCATTTACCCCATTTTCAAAGATTCAAAGCACACTTATTATCAAAGAATGTATAAACTCACAGGCAGCCACAAAGCCAGAAACCCAAATAAACCAATCTTAAAAACAAGACCAAAAACCAGTGTGTGCAGAGAAAGAGAGAGGAAAATAGACACGGATCATGCATGCTAACAGCATCCCGAACCAGACCGAGTACCAGCTCCGCTCCCAGAGTAGGCCTAAGCCTCAGTCCCCAGTCAGACCGGATCACCGCAGAGAAAGGACTAAATACTTGCAGGAGAGCAAGTGAACTCAGCCTGACCCTCGCCTCCATACCCAACACTCGGGCTTCCGTATCCCTCTAAACCTCTCCATGCACTTGTATGAATATCTTTTAAATGCCTCCACTACCTCTGGCAATTCATCGCCTAAACTCACTGCTCTACAATTCCAGTTCTCAGTGTAATTTATTTACTTGTATTTCTATTTGCACATTCTGTCCTCTCTTGCACCCTGGATGTTTGTCCATGTTCGTCTAATTGTACTTTATCATGAATTCTATTTTATTTCTTCATTTTTCTTTGGACTGTCTGCAAGAAAATCATTCTCAGGGTTAGTATAAGTAGCATCCCTCATCGGCACCCCCTGCCTCCAGACGTGCTCTCTTCTCGCTGCTGCTACGGGAGCCTCAGGACTCGCACCACCAGGTTCAGGAACGTCTATTTTCCCTCAACCACCAGGCTTCTGAACCTGAGGGATTAGTACCAAATTCAAAGTAAATTTATTATCAAAGTACCCTGAGATTCATTTCCTTGTGTGCCCACTCAACAAATCTACAATGGAATAATAACCAGGATAGAATCGGTGAAAGACCAGACCTACTTGGGTGCACTACCAGTGTGCAAAAGACAACAGACTGTGCAAATACAACCAGAAGGAAATAATAATAAATATCGAGTGCATGAGATGAAGAGTCCTTGAAAGTGAGTGGGAACGTTTCAATAACGAGGCAGTGAAGTTATCCCTTTTGGTTCAAGAGCCTAGTGGTTGAGGGGTGAATCCCCGCTCTCCCCTTCCTGTCACTCACTCCCACTCCTCTGTCGCCTCTCCTCCTCTCTCTCCTCCCCTCCTCTCTCTTGCCTTCTTTCTCTCTCCTCTGACCTGCCACCCTCTCTGTTCCTCTCCCCTTTCACTCCTTCCTTTGCAGAGCGCAAGAGAGCCTTCCTCATTAAGTTCCTTCCCTAGGTACCTCTTTTTTTCCCACCCCGTCTTCCTCACAGGCTCTGCCTGAGGCTCCCGCAGTTTCTGGTCGGGTGGACATTTCCTAAACACCTGCTGACTCCCCCCCCCCCCCCCCCACCACCTTCCTTTCCTGGTGTCCTGGGCTGTGCGTCCCGTAGCTGCCAGCTCTGTGGGAGGTGTACGTGACTGACCCTCTGTATGTTGTCCCTGCCAGGTTGTGGATGGATTTTTTGTCAAGCGGACCAAGGACGTGAAGGAGTCAGCTGCCTACCTCACCATCATGACCAGATACCTGCAGAACCTGTACCTGGTAGGTGTTCCGGCGGTAACCCGGAGTTCTGGTGGCCCACACCAGTGTTTATACACCCGATAGTCCGGTCAGATGAAGGAAGAAACCCTGGCCCCGATAACCGCGGCTGCGAAGCTGTGTGTTGTCATAAACCTCTTCCGCCTCTGAAGGAAGTCCTTACCCCCTCCTGGGTTACCTACCACTTTGCACCTGCCCATGTGGTCACGGTCACTCTCACCAGTGCCGACCGGTTCCCAATCTGTGCAAGTTCCTAGTGTGATTAATAAGGCGTACAGTGAGTTGGAATTGAATCAAAGAGCCAGGAGGTAATGTTACAGCTCTGTAAAACTGTTTAAACCACACTTGGAGTACTGCTTTCAGTTCTGTTTGCCTCATTATAGGAAGGATGTGGAAGCTTTTGAGAGGGTACGGAGGAGACTTGCCGGGAATAGAGAGCGTGTCTTTTGAAGATAGGTTGAGCGAGTTAGGGCTGCTCTCTCTGGAGCGAAGGAGGATGAGAGGTGATTCGATAGATGATAAAATGCATAGATAGCTAGCACAGGCCAGCAACTGCCGAAACCAGAGAGTGGGAAGTATCCTTGACGATGCCCTGAGCCTTCCTGAAGCAGTGCGCCACTCTCCTCCCGCACCTGGAGCGAGAGTCGGCCGGGCTTTTGCTGGCAGACTTAAGCCCAGTATTCTCCCCCGGCAGCGCGTCAGATAGCATGTTTTTCTCAGCTAGCCTGGCGTGTGGCAACGTAGTGGAGGAGGGGTGGGGGGGTGTACACTTCGCTGCTGGCTGCCTGTCTGGGAGAGGACATTGTTAACGTAACTCGATAGAAAACCAGAGCAAGAAGCTGATGGCTCCAGCACAGATCCGTCTGTGTAACAAGGGTTTGTCTTTCTCCCAGCCAATTTAAATGTTATCAAAGTACGTAAACATCATTATACACTACCCTGAGATTCATGACCCTGCAGGCAAATAATGAAACCTGGAAGAATTAATGGGAAAGACTGACAAGCAACCGATGTACAAAAGAAAACATTCTGTGCAAATACAAACAGATTGAAAGAAAAGATAGATAGAGAAATAGTTAGACAGATGTAGCGAGATAGACAAACCTATGGATAGTGAGATAGATAGAGATAGGCACAAATAGAAAATAGATACAGACAGATAAGAGAGATAGATAGGGAGATAGAGACAGAAAGATAGAGAGATAGATGGATAGACACTCAGATAGACAGGGTGATAGATAAATAGAGACAGATAGAGAGGAAGACATAAATGAATGGAAGAATAAATAGAAAAAAATTGAGAATATGAGTTGTAGAGTCCTTGAACGTGAGCCTGTAGGTTGTGGAATCAGTTCAGAGTTGAGGTGAGTGAAGTTATCCAAGCGGGTTCAGGAGAGTGGTGTAAGAGAAGGGGGCTGGCAACCTCCTCTCTCCCGTTCAGGGGTTTCCAGAAGGGGGAGGGGTACTGCAGAGAGGAGGGGTGCTAACATACCGTAACTTCCCTCTCTAACCCCCCCCCCCCCCCCAACAGCAGAAGACCCTGGTGAGCTGCAGGAAGGAGGAGCAGGCAGCGTGCAGCAAGGGGGAGACGGACTCCAACACCTGCGTCCTGCTCACCTTCAGCGACTTCAACGAGGGAGCCATGAAGAACAGGGTGAGTGTGGGGGGGGGATGGGTGAGGGGAGTGGGATGTTCCCTCGTCCCCGCTGGGACCTCAGACCGCGCGATCAGGACGGGACTGCAAGGTCGCGTCAGGCATGTCAGCTGCACGGGGTTGTGAGTTTGGGAGTTTTCAGCCAGCCCCATCATGGCACTAGCCTCCCTACCATCAAGGACGGTATCCATCATTAGGGACCCCCCACCACTCACAACATGACCACATTTCATTACCACCATCAGGAGCCTGAAGGCACACACAACGCTCAGAACAGCTCCTTCCCCTCCACCATCAATCATGTATACCATCTCTCTATTTTGTTCTCTTTTTGCACTTTCTAATTCATCCAATCTCCCTCTGAAATGCCCGCTCTGTCCCTCTGCTCTCTCACTCACTCTCCCCTCCTCTCTCTCTCACTCTCCCCCCTCTCTCTCTCACTCTCCCATCCTCTCTCTCTCACTCTCCCCCTCCTCTCTCTCTCACACTCCCCCTCCTCTCTCACTCACCCCTCTCACCCACTCTCCCCCCTCCTCTCTCTCTCCCCCTCTCTCACTCTCTCCCCTTCTCTCTCTCTCATTCACTCTCACCCCCTTCTCTCTCACAACCCCCAACCACACTCACACAACAACACCCACTCTCAACCACTCACACCCACCCCACTCTCACACTCACTCATCCCCCCTCACTCACACACACACACTCCCCACTCTCACTACTCACTCCCCCCTCTCTCACACTCACTCTCCCCCTTCTCTCTCTCACTCTCTCCCCCCTCTCCCCCCCCTCTCACTCTACAACCCACCTCCTCTCACACATCACCCCCCTCACTCTCATCACTCCCCTCTTCTCTCACTCTCCCCCTCCTCTCACACTCACCCCCTCCTCTCTTTCTCACTCTCCTCCTCTCTCTCTCACTCTCCCCCTCCTCTCACTCTCCCCCATCTCTCTCACTCTCCCCCTCCTCTCTCACTCTCACCCCTCCTCTCTCACTCTACCCCCACTCACACTCTACCACCCTCTCTCACACTCCCCCCCTCTCACACTCCCCCCTCTCTCTCACTCACTCCCCCTTCTCACTCTCACTCACTCCCCCCACTCTCTCTCTCACTCTCCCCCTCTCTCTCTCTCACTCTCCCCCTCTCTCTCTCTCACTCACCCCCCCCTCTCTCTCACACTCCCCCTCTCTCTCTCTCACTCTCCCCGTTCTCTCTCTCACTCTCTCCCCCTTCTCTCTCTCACTCTCCCCCTTCTCTCTCTCACTCTCCCCCTTCTCTCTCTCACTCTCTCCCCCCTCTCTCTCACTCTCCCCCTCCTCTCTCTCTCTCACTCTCCCCCTCCTCTCCTCTCTCACTCTCCCCCTCCTCTCTCTCTCTCACTCTCCCCCTCCTCTCTCACTCTCCCCCCTCCTCTCTCTCACTCTACCCCTCCCCTCTCACTCACTCTCCCTCTCACTCTACCCAACTCTCTCTCACTCACTCCCCCTCTCTCTCACTCTCTCTCCCCCCTTCTCTCGCTCACTCTCTCCCCCTCCTCTCTCACTCTCTCCCTCTCTCTCTTTCCCCCCTCTCTCTCACTCTCCCCCTCTCTCTCACTCTCCCCCTCTCTCTCACTCTCCCCCTCTCTCACTCCCCCTCCCCTCTCTCTCACTCACTCCCTCCTCTCCCTCTCTCTCACTCTCTCTCCCCCTCTCTTTCACTCTCTCTCATTCACTCTCTCCCCCTCTCTCACTCTCTCCCCCTCTCTCTCACTCTCTCCCTCCTCTCTCACTCTCTCTCATTCACTCTCCCTCCCTCTCTCTCACTCTCCCTCCTCTCTCTCACTCCTCCTCTCTCTCCCTCCCCTCTCTCTCTCCCCCTCTCTCTCTCCCCCCTCTCTCTCTCCCTCCCCTCTCTCTCCCCCCCTCTCTCTCTCCCCCCTCTCTCTCTCCCCCCCTCTCTCTCTCCCCCCCTCTCTCTCTCCCCCCCTCTCTCTCTCCCCCCCCTCTCTCCTCCCCCCTCTCTCTCTCTCCCCCTCCTCTCTCTCTCCCCCTCCTCTCTCTCTCCCCCTCCTCTCTCTCTCTCCCCCTCCTCTCTCTCTCTCCCCCTCCTCTCTCTCTCCCTCCTCACTCACTCTCTCCCCTCCTCTCACTCTCTCTCCCTCCTCTCTCTCACTCACTCTCCCCCTCTCTCTCACTCACTCTCCCTCTCTCACTCTCTCTCACTCACTCACTCTCCTCTCTCTCACTCACTCTCCCCTTCTTCTCTCACTCTCCCCTCCTCTCTCTGTTACTCTCCCTCTCTCTCTCTCCCCCTCCTCTCTCTCACTCTCCCTCTCACTCTACCCCTCTCTGTCACTCACTCCCCCTCTCTCTCACTCTCTCTCCCCCCTTCTCTCGCTCACGTCTCTCCCCCTCCTCTCTCACTCTCTCCCTCTCTCTTCTTTCCCCTCTCTCTCTCACTC